>NW_017675924.1:55466-56221 GCF_001879085.1 Nicotiana attenuata | reverse complement strand
AAACTGAAACCGCTTCTGCCCTCTAGGAGGGTGGAATATACCTATCCAAGAAAAGGCGTGCAAACGGATCCCAAGTCATGGGAGGAGAACCTGCTGGTCTGTTGAAAAGATGTGATTGCCACCATCTACGATCCCTGCCCTCTAGCTGGAAAGTAGTGAAGTCCACCCCGTAGGACTCCAATATCCTCATGTTATGCAGTCTGTCCCTGCACCGATCAATGAAGTCCTAGGGATCCTCATATCTCTAACCCCCGAAGACAGGAGGGTGTAGCCTAGTCCATCCATCCAATAGCTTATGCGGCTCGCCGGCCGCAGCTGGTTTGGGCAATCCACCTCCTTTTTCCATCCCAGGGCCCTAGTTCATCTAACAATGAAATGGGTAGAATTGAAATGATGTTCGAACAAATGATGAAAACGAATGCGGATTCCGATGCGCAATTGGCTTCTCATAATACTTCAATTAGGAATTTGGAGGTGCAACTAGGTCAAATCTCTCAGTCCTTGAATACACGCCCTAAGGGTGCTCTACCAAGTGATACGGTAGTGAACCCAAAGGGTGGGAACAACCATGTTATGGCGGTTACAACAAGAAGTGGGAGAGGCAGTGATGTGAATGCCTTGAAACAAAAGCAAGTTGTTGATGATGATGTTGAGTTGCAAGAAGATGCGGTGCCTTTGGTAGTTGAAGATGTGGTTGATGACAATATGAACAATGAAGTGAGGATTGACATTAATGAAACCGAGGTGGAAACTCA
>NW_017675924.1:14821-52382 GCF_001879085.1 Nicotiana attenuata | reverse complement strand
AAGTCTCCAAAATTGACTCAACAAGGAATTGGGATGGACTCAAGAGATTTGATAGTCCCAATTAAAGGGTTAAACCTCGAGACAGTAATTACCCGACTTGAACCCTAGTTGCTTGGGCAAATATGCATACCTAATTGGTCTTGAGAGAGTCTATTGGGCAAAACCACTCTTTCTACCGAGAGGTGTAGAGAGGGTAGTATCGAGCAACGGTTATAACATATTTCCCCAATCATGTCAATCGTGCCTTAGATACAATTACCCGTCAACTAGCCACCTAGGTGAAAGTCACTACCCTAGTGCCTTTTAAACCATTAGATACAACTTGTAGCAATTTACTCTTAGTTTAATTTAGTTGCAATTATAATTTGTAGTTTGATCATAGTAGAATATAAAGAAAAAACCAAAAATGAATAGAAGACCAATTAAGAACACATACGCAATCCTAAACTAGATAGATACTCGATTCCAATCCTAGCTCTCTGTGGATTCGATCCCGACCCAAAATCGGGTAAAAGTTATTGCGACCCTCTCTTGCTACTTTTTAGTAGTGCGGAGTTGGCTGTGATCACTTTTTGGCGCCATTGCCGGGGAGCTAACGATTTTGGCTATCTATTTAGTTAGTTTTGTGTGTTGTTCTTCTTTCCTTCTTTGTTACTAATTTGTGTGTGTCAATACTACAGGTACCAAAATAACTTTAAATGCAAATGACCCTCTTGGAAATGTGCTTGCGGGGGAGGAGGTTGATGAAATTGGAGAGGATGAGGTGCCTCTTGTACCTCCCGGACCACGACGAGGCTGCCAGGCCAATGCCAATGACAATGTTCAGACCCTCCTCCGCCACCTCCAAGAGCGGTTCCTCGGGTGCTACCGAACCAAGGCTATGCAAGTGTTATTGTCCCTCCCAGAATCCGGGCGTGAAATTTTCAGATAACCAATGTGATGTTGACTTTACTTGAGCAGCGTGGGTATTTCACGGGCGCTGCGGATCAAAATGCCTACAAACATCTCAAAGGGTTCGTGGATACATGTTGGGGTTCCAAGCAGACGAATGTGTCCAAGGATGCTCTTAGGTTGAGGCTTTTCCCCTTTTCACTTCGGGGGAAAGCATTGGATTGGCTCGAGGGACTCCCCAACCATTCCATCACAACTTGGGATGAGTTGGCAGATAAGTTTATTGCTAAATTTTTCTCACCCGGGCACATGGAGGAACTTCGAGATGAGATATTGGCCTTCAAGAAAGAACCCACAGATCCTTTGCATGAGATTTGGGAGTGGTTTAGAACGATGGTGAAGGAATGCCCCAATAATGATATGACGGAGGCGATGATACAATAAACCTTCTATCGGGGCATCAATACTACAAATCAATGCATAGTCAATCAATTGGCTAGGGGTAATTTCATGAAGTTGTCTTATGACAAAGCTTGTGAGATTCTTGATGAGATGGCGGATACATCCTCTGCATGGCAAAGTAGGGCCAATGTTCCCAAGGTGACCCTACGGTTATTCATTTGCATAAGGAACTACATGACCATGGACAGGCTATAGCGGAGTTGACAACTACTATTAACCAATTGGGTAAGGCACAGTTGCAACAAGTCCAAAATCCTCGCCAAGTGAATGCCATGGAGGGTGTGAATATGCTTGTCAACAAGAGAAGGCAAAGAAGGCAACAAAACCAAGGGAATTCTAAGCAATTTGATGATGATTGTGATGGGTTTCAAAATGATGGCTATGATGAGCAAAATAAAGAGGTACAATATGTAAACAATTTTCAAGGCCAACGGGCCAATTCTTCCAACCAACAACAGTGGCGACCCCAGGGCAATTGGGGCAATCAACAACAAAACAATGGTAATTGGGGGAACAATAATCAAAACAACAACTGGGGCAATCAGAACAACAATCAAGGCAACCAAGGGCATTGGAATGGTAATAACAACAATTGGGGCAAAAATAACAATCAAGGTGGATGGAACAATGGGAACCAAGGAAACCGGGGGCAAGGCTTTCAAAGGCCCCCAATGTACCAACAACCGAACAATCCACCTCCTTTTCCATCCCAGGGCCCTAGTTCATCTAACAATGAAATGGGTAGAATTGAAATGATGTTCGAACGAATGATGAAAAAGAATGCGGATTCCGATGCGCAATTGGCTTCTCACATTACGTCAATTAGGAATTTGGAGGTGCAAATAGGCCAAATCTCTCAATCATTGAATACTCGCCCGAAGGGTGCTCTACCAAGTGATACGGTAGTGAACCCAAAGGGTGGGAACAATCATGTCATGGCGGTTACAACACGAAGTGGGAGAGGCGGTGATGTGAATGCCTCGAAACAAAAGCAAGTTGTTGAAGATGATGTTGAGTTGCAAGAAGATGCAGGTCCTTTGGTAGTTTAAGATGTGGTTGATGACAATGTGAATAATGAAGTGAGAATTGACATTAATGAAACCGAGGTGGAAACTCAAGAGGCCCTGAACCCGTCTAGGGAGCACGTAATTGACATGCCGGAGCCGGTTGTGCCAAAAGCCAAGGCACCTTTGCCTAGGCCACCTCCCCTATCCTCAAAGGCTAGCCAAGCAGAAAAGTAAAAATCAATTCAATAAGTTTATTGACATGATGAAGAGCTTATCCATCAACGTGCCTTTGGTGGAGGCTTTGGAGCAAATGCCTGGTTATGCTAAATTCATGAAGGATTTGGTTACAAAGAAAAGATCAATGGACTGTGAAACTATCAAGATGACCCACCAAGTTAGTGCCATAGTACATTCAATGGCCTCGAAATTAGAGGATCCTGGTGCTTTCACTATCCCCTGCACTATTGGTAGTGCAGACATTGCCAAAGCTTTATGTGATCTTGGGGCGAGCATCAATTTAATGCCCTTCTCAGTTTTCAAGACTTTGGGTATTAGACCTCCGAGGCCAACTTCCATGCGACTACAAATGGCAGACCGGTCTATGAAGCGACCATTGGGTATTATTGATGATGTGCTCATCCGGGTGGACAAATTCATCTTCCCAGCTGACTTTGTGATATTGGATTGTGAGGTATATTATGAGGTCCCGATCATATTAGGGAGACCTTTCCTTGCTACGGGGAAGGCTCTAATACCTGTGGAAGCAGGGAAACTCACTTTCAGGGTAGGTGATGAAAAGGTAGTGTTTCATGTGTGAAAGTCAATGAAGCAGCCAAATTGTACCGAAGTGTGCTCATTTGTGGATTTAGTCATGACTGTGATAATTGATAATACCAGTGCATTGATCAATGTTGAAGACCCTTTGGAGGCCGTATTGTTAAATTTGGATGTCAATGATGATGCAGGCCGAGTGGAGTGCGTGAATGCTTTACATGGAATGGGCTCTTATTCTTATGAGCCTAGGAAACTTTCTTTGGATCTTGAAAATCGAAAGACGCCTCCAACAAAGCCTTCAATCGAGGAACCCCCGGTGTTGGAGTTGAAGCCATTACCTCCATACCTCAGGTATGAATTCTTGGGCTCTAATTCAACTTTACCAGTTATTCTTTCCTCTTGTCTTACTAACATGCAGGTAGATGCCACGTTGGCGGTGCTCAAAAAGCGGAAAAAGGCAATTTGATGGACTTTGGTCGATATTCGGGGAATAAGCCCCGGATTTTGCATGCACAAGATTATTTTGGAGGATGATGCAAAGCCCTCCTTGGAACATCAAAGGAGGCTCAATGAGGCAATGCAATAAGTGGTGAAGAAAGAAGTGATCAAGTGGCTAGATGCAGGTGTGGTGTATCCAATCTATAATAGCTCATGGACTTCTCCGGTGCAATATGTACCGAATAAGGGTGGGATGACTATGGTGACAAATGACAACAATGAACTTATTCCCACTCGGACGGTTACCGGATGGTGGGTATGCATGGACTACCGGAAACTGAACAAGGTGACCCGCAAGGATCATTTCCCTTTGCCATTCCTTGACCAAATGCTTGATAGCCTTGAGGGGCGTGCTTTTTATTGATTTTTGGATGGATATTCGGGTTATAATCAAATCTTAATTGCTCCGGAGGATCAAGAGAAGACCACATTCACCTGCCCATATGGTACATTTGCTTTCTCTCGGATGTCGTTCGGGTTGTGTAATGCTCCGGCGACCTTCTAACGATGCATGATGGCTATTTTCACCGACATGGTGGAAGATATTTTGGAGGTCTTTATGGATGATTTTAGTGTGGTTGGTGATTCATTTGAAGAGTGTTTGAGAAATTTGGATAGAGTCTTGGCCCGATGTGAAGACACAAATCTCGTTCTTAATTGGGAAAATTGCCACTTCATGGTTGAAGAGGGCATAGTGTTAGGCCACAAAATTTCAAAGCATGGGATTGAAGTAGACAAATCCAAGATTGAGGTGATTTCAAGGTTCCCTCCCCCCACTGTCAAAGGGGTGAGAAGTTTTCTTGGGCATGCGGGGTTCTACCGGCGTTTTATCAAGGATTTTTCGAAGGTAGTGAATCCTCTTTGCAAGTTGCTAGAGAAAGATGCTAAGTTTGTGTTTGATGAGAGATGTATGGAAGCTTTTGAACTCCTTAAGCTTAAGTTGACCACCACCCCGATCATTACCGCACCCAATTGGATCTTGCCTTTTGAGCTCATGTGCGACGCGAGTGACGTTGCGGTTGGGGCAGTTTTGGGTCAAAGAGTGAACAAAATGTTTCATCCAGTGTACTATGCGAGCAAGACTATGAATGAGGCTCAAAGGAACTACATAGTGACTGAGAAGGAATTGTTGGCTATTGTTTTTGCCATGGAAAAATTTCGGCCATATCTTATGGGAGCCAAAGTCATTGTGTACACCGATCATGCCGTCCTTAGGTATTTGATGACAAAGAAAGACTCCAAGGCAAGGTTGATGCGATGGGTGTTACTTCTTCAAGAGTTTGATTTGGAAATAGTGGACCGGAAAGGTAGTGAAAACCAAGTGGCGGATCATTTGTCCTGCTTGGAGGAGGAAGGTAGGCCGTGTGATGGCCTAGAGATCAATGATACATTCCCCGATGAGCAACTACTTTCTGTGTCAATGTGTGATATGCCATGGTTTGCGGACATTGCTAATTTCCTTGTGACTGGCATCATTCCATGTGAGCTCTCTTCTAACCAAAGGAAGAAGCTCAAATGGGATAGTCTGGACTTCTATTGGGACGAGCCATACTTGTTCAAGATTTGCACCGACGGAGTAATCCGGAGGTGTGTACCTGAGGAGGAGCAATTTACCATTCTGGAGGCTTGTCATTCCTCCCCCTATGGTGGCCATCATGGAGGGGCGAGGACGGCTTCGAATGTTTTGAGTTGTGGTTTTTATTGGCCAACCTTGTTCAAAGATGCAAGTGCTCTAGTAAAAAAAATGTGATCAATGTCAACGAGCGGGCGGGATTTCCAAGAAAGATGAGATGCCTCTAAACACAATTCTTGAAGTTGATATCTTTGATGTATGGGGTATCGATTTTATGGGCCCTTTTGTTAGCTCGTGTGGTAACACTTACATTCTTGTAGCGGTTGATTATGTGTCAAAATGGGTTGAGGCCGTGGCCTTGCCCAACAATGAAGTTAGGAGTGTGGTGGCATTTCTGAAGAAGAGCATTTTCACAAGGTTTGGTACACCTCGGGCAATTATTAGTGATGGAGGATCGCATTTTTGTAATAGAGCTTTTGATGCCTTGCTTTCCAAGTATAGTGTCAACCATAAAGTGTTTACGCCTTATCATCCTCAAGCAAGTGGCCAGGTTGAAGTGTCTAACAGGGAGATCAAGAGCATTTTGTCCAAGACCGTCAATGCCAATAAGACCGATTGGTCTAAAAAGTTAGATGATGCTCTATGGGCTTACCAGACCGATTACAAGACCCCAATTGGTATGTCACTGTACCGGTTGGTGTTTGGGAAAGCATGTCATTTACTAGTGAAGTTGGAGCATAAGGCCATGTGGGCTTTGAGGAAGCTTAATCTTGAGTGGGATGTTGCGGCCAATCTCCGTGTTGAACAACTTAATGAGCTTGATGAATTCCGGTTCCATGCCTACTCTAATTCGTCCTTGTATAAGGACAAGATGAAGTACCTTCATGATAAATATGCTCGTGGAAAGGAGTTCAAAGTTGGTGATTTGGTTCTCTTATTCAATTCCCGGTTACGTCTGTTTCCGGGAAAGCTTAAATCAAAATGGAGTGGACCGTTTGAAGTTGTGTTGGTGACCCCCTTTGGTGCTCTTGATTTGAAAAACAAAAATGGTGAAGTCTTTAGAGTGAATGGGCACCGTGTCAAGCATTATCTTGGGAAGTTTGATGATAGCCATGTGGTGGCTGTTTTTCATTTCAAATGATTGGATGGTAACATGCGTCGTGCCACGACGTTAAATCAGGCGCTTCTTGGGAGGCAACCCATGTGTTTTTCTTTTTGTTTTCTTTGATTTTCTTTGTAGTATAGGATTGATTTTTGGGCTAACTGGTTGTGAGATGTTACAGGATTGAGTTGATGCAGTGTAGGACATAATTGACAAATTGCACAGGTCTCTAATGTTTCCAGTGAGGCCGCACTACTATTTTGTGCGGTCCGCACTGGTAAAGGGTGACAAAAATTGCTCTCTGAAATTTGCCGCCCCGACCACGGTTGATTGGGTGTGGTTCGCGGTGGACCACCGCGATCGCGGTCCATTTTGTGCGGACCGCGGTGGTTTGCTGAGTTAAGCTGGGATAAAATAGCCCAGTGCGGACCGCGGTCCATTTTGTGCGGTCTGCACTGGTAGGTGAGAATGGGCCCTAGGGTTTTTCCTATAAATAGACCCCGAGGGCCTCCTTTTACCCTTTTCGCAAAATTGAACCTCAGAGATTATAAACACTGTTCATCTTTTTCTTTGATCGTAATTGCTTGTTTGCATTGCTTTGATTCGATTCATCTCACTATCTGGTACATTAATATTCCTTTTTACTTGTTTAATTTTGTCAATTTCAATTAATTTTTCTTTTTCTTAGATTTTATTTCTTCCCTCTCCTGTAATTTCTTGAATTGTTAGGTTAGAATACTTAGACTTCTGATTCCTGTACACCTAGTTGGCGTAATGGACTGGGTAAACAATTAGGGACTCTAATTAGGAAAAAGTTTGAACTTAAAAGAAAAATTTGGAAACCCTAGTTTAGTGCCAAATCTGGGCACCCTGTGCGGACCGCGGTCAATTCAGTACGGTCCGCAGTGCCCAGTGCGGCCGCAGTTGCTTTTGTGCGAACCGCACTGATGAGATTCAGAGGCTATGTTTTGGAACCCCCCCACTTGTGCGGACCGCGGTCGATTCTCTGCGGTCCGCGGTGGTCCCTGTGCGGCTGCACTACCATTTTGTGCGGTCCGCACTGGGCAATTTCTGCAATTGTCTGCAACACTCTGTCTATGTTCTGCAATTTGTTCTGCTGCAATAACTTGAACTGCCTTGATTGATACTAACAAATACATTGAATGATGTTTGCAGACAACGGTGAGACAACAAGGTAAAGGCTCAAAACAACCAGGAAAAGGAGAACCCTCCCCGGGAGGGAAGAAGAAGATGATAAAACTCACTCCCCAAGCTCGGGAAAACATAAAAAAGACAAGGAAACTAATCAAAGCTGCAGACAGAGTTGCTTCCCATTCCTCGGGGAGTGAGTACCAGCCATCAAGGGAAATTTCTTCAGACTCCGTGCCAGAATATGTTGAATACTGGCCGGAGAGATTCAGGCTAAGAGATACCCCTCCACCATCACCCACTGCCCAATCACCAGAGCATGTTCCCACTGAGTCGTCTGAGGGCTCAGCAGCAGGCAGTGGTGAATTCTCCACCTCCCCCACAGCTTCATTATCCGAGGAGAGTGCAGACGGAGGTGAGGAGGAGGTACAAGGGGATGAGGAGATAGCTGAGGGTGGTGAGCCTCAGGTGGGAGGCATTGCCCGAACTAGAAAGCCGGAGGTTTGGCGAGATAGGTTCGTGAGTGAGGTAGCGTACCACAAATTTAGGGAGTGGTGGCCGGTGAGAAAGTTGATACCTGAGCGGAGTTTCATTTACATAGATCTATTACCCCACAACCCTGACGTGCAGAGACAGTTCAGAACTAGAGTGGGTTGGGAGTACTTTTTAGATGACTGTGTGGACGCCAACGAACACATGGTCAAAGAGTTCTATTGCAATGTAGCTCATATCAAAAAGGGCTCCAAAGTGACCAAGGTTTGCAATAAGACAGTGTTGTTTGATGGGAAATACCTCAACGAATACTTGGGTTTCAATGAGGAGGATGAAGCTTTGTACATGGCGAAGTTGGAGATGGGCGAGGAGGTCCGTCCATGGTTAGCTCAGTACCTGGCAATCCCAGGTACCGTTCCTGATTGGTTGACTGCTGGGGTCAAAATATTGCGGAGGACCTTGAACTTTGAGGTGAGGGGTTGGGAGACATTTGTTTGCAGCCGGTTGGATCCTACTACACATGACCAGACCCTTCCTCTCCATCGGGCTGTTTTGGTTGCTTCGATTATGGCGGGATACCCCATAAATATGGGAAATGTGATGTCCCGCATTATCTCGTTAGTGGGAGCAGAGCATGACCAGAACTACCCTTTCCCTAGCACCCTCACTATGTACTTTCGGGACTTAGAGGTGGACAAGAAGCCCTACGATGTCAAGGTCAAGGCGACAGCCCCGTTCTCCTGGTATAGCTTGAAGGGGAATGACAACCCCAAGGACAAGAACTACAAAGCCCCTACTTCTGCCCCAACTGGCCAGTCTGAAGAGCCAGTTGTGGTAGAGGTCCCTGCTGAGCCTACCTCCATTTCTGTTGATATGCCTCCCGGACTTTCCACATCTTCAGCCATTCCTCCTGGCCCTTCCACATCAGCAGGCCCGTGTCGATGCCCCCTTTTTCTCGCGAAATTGGGTTTGTGACATTTGGGCGGACAACTCGTTTCCTTTTGGGAATTGGGTTTGAATTGAAGAGTCGCCACCTAATGATTAAGTGCATTAGGACACTAAGAAGAATTTTGATTTAGAAAACCAGAGATTGGGTAAGGGCTTGAAATTATCCCGAGGGGAAGGTGTTAGGCACCCCTCAAGATCCACTAGTGTGGTTCCCGGCCATTCTATAATCGGGACTTTAAGTTCAAACAACAAGCAAGAATTACAAATACGAGGGAGTTTTCACATAATAGTTGCGAGCAATTGAAATTAAAAGAAATTAAAGAAGCTGAAGTTTGGGAAGAAAGTAGTCTTTGAAATTCTGAAAATAAACAAGTAAAGGGAAGGGGTTTTCACATAATTATTGCAAGTAATTGAAGTTAAAAAAAATTAAAGAAGCTGAAATTTAGGAAGAAAGTAGTCTTTTAAAAATAAACAAGTAAAGGGAAGGGGGTCCTAGGTTTATAAATAATATGGATCACCCCACACAACACCCGGTAACCGTTTATACATGTGGTGTTATCGCGTAGTCATCATATCCATATCTACCCTTTTCCACCCCGTTAAGGTATTAAAACACAGAATAGTCTCGTTTTCTTATTGCATGCTACTACCCGCCCCAATCCTATCAGTCCCGGAGGTATTTGGGACTACTAATCCTAAAGGGAAGGATGCGAGGTTTTATAGTTTCAAAGGACAAAATTCTAAGGCGACAATCAAAACACATATGTAACAAATATGGGGGAGAAGCACATAACAGATAGAACGGCCTCAAACAAACCTCCTTAAAAAATCAAAGAGAAGCATATAGTTTAGCATGTCTTTACACGTACTGATGTAGGGTCTGTTTAAACTTAAAAGTTGTAGCAGACTGATCTATTACATATTTCAGATAAGAAGCCCGTATCAGGCCTGCCTACTAGTTGTAGTCAATAAGAATCTGATTCAATTTATAAGTTATCCTATGGCTTGCCTAAGTGTTAAACGAAACCTATAGGCATCATATCTATTAGTTCAGAAAAGAAGTATGCTGATTTAGGAAAAGAAACTGTCAATTACAGGAGTATAAATTCTACAGTCGTTGTTGTTACTACTGATTTTAGACTTATAAGCGAATGGGCGATTCAGATTTTAGTTGATAGCTCCTATAGGCATGCTTTCTAGGTGCTGCTGATTTGAAAAAAAAACCATTTTTTACAAGCGAAACAAGAGTGCAGAAGTCTAAATGTTGTTAGTTATTTAAACCTATAAACGGGTTTGCCTAGTGATAGATGCAGATGCAAAATTCAGGAAGTTCTATAGGCATATTATCTATATGATATACAACGTTTCAGAGATGACTTATAGACATGGTATCTGTATGCAATACAGAAACGAAAGTTGAAAGCAGGATATAAGTGCAGAAGTATAATAATCACCTATGAACATGATATCTACCCTTTTTTGGATGCATGATTTACCCCCCCCCTTTCACTAAAACCCCAATAGTTATTATAAGTTATTACAGCCCAGAATAAATAAGAAAGGGTAACACTACATCACAAAAACTAAAAAAATTACAACCAAGGAGAGCCTGATTCAAGTTTCTTGCCTGAAGCATGAAGTAAACCAACTCCAAAGACCAAAATCCAAAGCCTTTCTCATTTGGGTGTGTTAGAGTTCCCAAGAGCCTCATGGACTCTGGGCAGTGCGTACACCCAAATACAAGATTGAGTCATAGTGCAGTGTGGAAGAGCCAGCCCTCAAGTGTCCAAGTTCAGAGGGAGCTCAAGGTCCCAAGGCAAGGCTCACAGGAGGGGGGCAGAACTTAGAAACTAGGAATGAGTGTAAGTGCAGAGAAGGGATTCTGGGGAAAAAGCAAAGATAGGCTGGTGGTCATATAGGGGTGTAGGGATTCACAGTAGAAACATATGCAAAGGAATTGACATGCTAATTAACATTAAACATAGGCAGTAAAGCAGACATGGGTGTAGAAGCTGTAAAGTAAACACATTGGGATGAGGCTGAAAACAAAACTAGAACATACCAGTTTCAGGAAACAAAAGAAGAGAAAGCAGTAGTCCTGTAAAGCCAAAGTGCAAGCAAGCAGTCAGAACACTATGATTTTAGAAGAGAACTATGAGATTGAGTAGTGTAAAAGTGTTGAATTGAGAGTGTGTAATTGAAAGTGTCTGAAAAGTTGAATTCGAGGTTGTGTTGTGAGAAAGGAGTCTTGCCCTTTTTATATTGTAGAAGGCAAGCAGAATAAGGTAGGAGAATAATTCAAAAAAAATCAGTTGTCAATCAATTACACAAGTTTCCCTTTAGTTAAGGGATTCTGATTTCAAACGGGTAAAATAATTAAGGCAAGAGGTTGATCAAACACTTTTCCAAAGCAGTACAAGAAGGGTAAATACATAGAGATTTATTTAAGGAAAAAGTTTGATAGCACACGGTTTGTGCAAAATAAGGAAAGGCAATCAATCAATAGCCAGTAAAATCAGCAATTGAAGATTTCATGTGAATGAACCAGGTCAGGAAGATGGGAAAAATCTCGACTTAAGGAAAATCAGTGCTAATCAATTAAACCTAAAAGAGGATTCTGAATCAATCAAAAGTTAAAAACCTTTTTGGAAGAAAGGATTCATCACACATATAAAAACATACAGCCATGCTCAAGTACGAAGAACTGTCATACCAATCAATAGAAGAGTCTAGCATAGAAAAAGTTTAGAGTCATAAACAATGAAGTTCAAGCTCAGTTTATAGACTCAGAGTGAGTCTGAGAGAGTCCAGGGTTCCAAAATAGAACCCTAGTCCAAACACAAGATCAAAACTCGCCAAAACCTCAAATCCTAGGGTTTCCAACTCGAATCAGATACAGAGACGAGGAGACAAATAATTGATTCAACAAGGAATTGGGATTTTACTCTCATATTTATACCAATTGCAGCCCCACAGGTCCCCCAGTCTATCGAGGATGCGCTCAAAGAGATACTTGAGAACCAGAAAAAGATCCTCACCACTCAGGCTGCGCTCTCAAAGGCAGTGGATTCACATAGCAAGGCTCTCAAGGAGTTTGCTAAGGAGCATAGGAAGTTGCGGAAGACACGGGCCTCCAAGGAGTCCGTGAAGGAGCTGCGGGCAGATGTTGATCGATTAAAGGCAGACCAGCTGCCTTTAGACCCGTTGCTTGATGATCCAGTCCCAATAGCTCGTCTACCGCCGGAGCAGACCCAGAGGCCTCCGAAGAGGAGGAGGACGATCCCTAGAGCAGATGATGCCATCATCCAGTTGGCGGACCCACCGAAGGCTTCCTCTAGTCAGCCACAGGATGTACCAGTTCCATAGCCTGTCCAGGTCCAGGCCCAGGTCTCAGCAGCAGCAGAGCAGACCACCGGGAACCAGTCTGAGGTTCCCGAGCACACAGAGGACCCAGGGACCACCCATGATTCTATGCAGACAGACACGGCTTAGGGAGTCTTCTATATCCTTTTTCTATATTTTTGGTGCTTATTTAGACTAGTTGGCATTGGGGACAATGCCGGCTTTCATTTGAGGGGGTGAGCCCTACATTTTGGATGACTGTATATATATTTATATTTTTATGCTTTCTTGAATTTTCACATTTGGTCTGTATATAATTTGATATTATCGCACTTTTATTTCACTTTTGGTCTGTATATAAAGTTACATCATATTGTATATATTCATCCCCCGTTGTATATTCAAATCCCCTCTTGTATATATTTATTCTGTTTTCCACAAAATTTTTCAGTTTTAGCTTCTTATTGTGATTTGTAGCTTCTTGTTTTCGGAGTTTTCAATAAACCTTTGGTTTTCTTAATGCCACGGTTCTTTCCAAAGGTGGAATGTTGTGTGAACCGGGTGGCTCTTCCCAATGATGGATGGCGTGACAACCTTCTTAAAGGTTTGAGTCCGTTTTTTTTTTCTTTTTGGTTTTTAGTAGTTAGTAGTTAAGGGTACCTCAAGCAAAGCTTCACTTGGGCCTAGCACATTTGCCTTTGATCTTGGTCAAAAACAAATTGTTGTGTTTAGGATGGTGAAAGTTGTGACCTTGAGACTCTTGCGTTGGACGATAATCATCAAGTGATTTTTCGGGACCATTGTGTGCTCAAATCGTATCTAAGGTCGTTGTGGTCCCCCGACTCTATGTCTTTAGCAATCCCTTAGCTTGTGTGGTGAGTAATTGAATTGCAAGTCCAAGTCCCGAGCCATTGGTCTAGAACTTACCCTGAATGTTTGTTGAGGCGAAATCCTAGGTGAATTTTGACTTAAGACATGATTATAGGCTCTCCTAAATCCAAATGATAGTTTGAACAATTCCATAGCCTACCAGTGATATGATCCCTAGTTAACCCTTTTGAGCCTTAGACCTTTTTCTTTAAGAACCATGATACAAGCCTATACCCGTTCTAAAAGATACCCTCTCTTGGCACCCGATCTTTCCTTTAGCACATGGCAAAAGTATAAGTTTGGGGGGAGAGACGAGGATTGCAACAAAGTGGCAAAAAGGCACAAAAATGAAGAAAAGGAAAGGCAATGAAAAAGAAAGAAAGGCAAAAAGGCAAAAAGAATGATCAATGTGAAAAGAATAAAAAGGGATTCAAGAAAAGCAAAGAACGAAAGGTGTGGAAACTAGAAAAAAGGAGAAAAGGTTTGAAATGCATAAGAAAGAGTGATAATGTGTCTCTCTAACCCCTTAGAAAGAAGTGAAAATGACTCAAAGAATCAAGTGAATTGTGCCAAATGAATCAAAAGAAGTGCTTAAGGGAAGATGGAACCCACTTGAACAAAAACATGACCTACCCTGGACCAAAAGCCTTCATAATGACTCCACAAAAGTCCTATATAATCTTGAGTCGAATGAAGCTTACATTAGTGGATACTTACATATGGGGAAAGCATATGGTACTTAGAGTCGGACTTGTGACCTTTCCTTGAGAGAGATGAGTGAATTTCCAATAACCTCGTTTTGTGTGCCAATATTCTAAAGGCGAGGTTTGCTTAGGGAGAGTTGAGGATGTGTGAGTTTGGGTTCCACAATGACCAAAGTAATTGAAAAGAGTTCTTTGATGTGTTGAGTCAACTCTTGATGCTCTTGTGTCGCACTTGATCCATGTTTTTTCAAAGGTTAAATATTGTTAATGACTCATGTGTGGCGAGGGCAATTGTTAGTTCCAATTGATGCTAGTTAAGGTTGCTTTAGGAAAGCTGAAAATTTCTTGGATTTTCCCTTAAGGGGTGGGTCTTATTTTGTTTGCTTGAGGACAAGCAAAAGCTTAAGTTTGGGGGAGTTGATAACTAGAGATTTTGACGTGTTTCATGCTCCTTCTTGCTTACGCTTTGATTATATATTCTTACAAAATAGTCCCAAAAGACTCATAAGTTGTGCTTGATTACAGGTTTGATCAACAAAGTGACGAGATGTCAAAGATCGGCTCAAAAGGAGTGAAACCTGCACTAGTACCAAAGACAAGACAACTCAGGACAAATAGGCCTAGTGCGGCCGCACTACACTTTGTGCGGTCCGCACTAGGGAGATTCGGAGACCTGGATTTTAAGGCATCAAAGCAGTGCGGCCGCAGTAGATATTGTAACGCCCGCACTGAAGACACCGCGGCTGCACTACCATTTTATGCAGTCCGTGGAAGCAAACTTCAGAGAGATGTCAAGTGCCAAGGTTCAAGCCTATGCGGTCCGCGGTCGAGTTTGTGCGGACCGCGCTAGATGCCTCTGCGGCCGCAGTCTATTCTGTGTGGTCCGCAGAGCCTGGGATCTGAGAGTTGATTTTTCAGAGTCAAGAGACACCATTTTTTGTGCGGTCCGCACTGACCCCGCAGGTGTAATTTTGTCCAGTTTTTCCAGCTTAGTATAAATAGAACATTTTTCCATTTTTATGGCATCAGATATTACAATATTGTAGCTGCGCTCGTGAGACGTTATTTCTTCGCCATTTTTGGCATCTTTACGTGGTTTTAATCATTGAAACTTTGTATTTACTTTAGTAATTAATTAATATGTCTTTCTCTTCATCTATTTCTCTGATTTTCTCTTCAAGCATGAGTAGCTAGACCCATTAGCTAGGGTTGTGGCTCAACCCTAGTGTGGGTAATTGATGGGTGTTGTGATTTAAGGTTAGATTGACTATGGTGTTTGTTATTTGGGTCAATTTAATGGTTTAATTTATGAATTAATGGTTGCAAACAATAGTTTGTGTTAAGTTGACTTGGGCTCTTCTTGAGAAAGAGAGCCTAAGTCTCCAAAATTGATTCAACAAGGAATTGGGATGGACTCAAGAGATTTGATTGTCCCAATTAAAGGGTTAAACCTCGAGAGAGTAATTACCCGACTTGAACCCTAGTTGCTTGGGCAAATATGCATACCTAATTGGTCTTGAGAGAGTCAATTGGGCAAAGCCACTCTTTCTACCGAGAGGTGTAGAGTGGGTAGTATGGAGCAACGGTTATAACATATTTCCCCAATCATGTCAATCGTGCCTTAGATACAATTACCTGTCAATTAGCCACCTAGGTGAAAGTCACTACCCTAGTGCCTTTTAAACCATTAGATACAACTTGTAGCAATTTACTCTTAGTCTAATTTAGTTGCAATTATAATTTGTAGTTTGATCATAGTAGAATATAAAGAAAAAAACCAAAAATGAATAGAAGACCAATTAAGAACACATACGCAATCCTAAACTAGATAGATACTCGATTCCAATCCTAGCTCTCTGTGGATTCAATCCCGACCCATAATCGGGTAAAAGCTATTGCGACCCTCTCTTGCTACTTTATAGTAGTGCGGAGTTGGCTGCGATCAACCATCACTACACCCAAGTCCCTGGCACTCATCAAAACAACCCTATATATGTGGAGACCATACCTCACTCTACTCAACCAACTTCCTATACACCAGAATCAGCTGAGAAGGACCTGCTAATCAAGAACATGGCCGAAGAACTCAAGAAATTGACGAGTCGGGTTCAAGGTGTCGAAGGCAGAAAAGGGATAGAAGGTTTGAATTATGAAGATCTATGCATACAGCCAGACGTAGAACTAACAGAGGGGTACAAACCTCCTAAGTTCGAGATGTTTGACGGTACAGGTGATCCCAGGGTTCATCTGAGGACCTATTGTGACAAGCTTGTCGGGGTCAGAAAAGATCCGGATGAAACCCTTTATGAGGAGTCTTACTGGATATGTCTTGTCCTGGTACATCAGCCAGGATCCCAAGAAATGGTCCAATTGGGTGAGTATGTCATCAGATTTCATGGAGCGATTCAGGTTCAACACGGAAAATGCACCAGATGTTTTCTACATTCAGAATCATAAGAAGAAACCCACCGAGACTTTCCGTGAGTACGCTACTCATTGGAGGTCGGAAGCGGCCAAGGTCAGACCATCTTTGGACGAGGAACAGATGAACAAGTTCTTCGTCAGAGCACAAGATTCGTGGTATTACGGAAGGTTGATGGTTATTGAAAACCATAAATTCTCCAATATCATCAAAACTTGGGGAATGAATCGAGGAAGGCATCAAAAGCGGGATGGTAACGAATTTTGAGGAATTGCAGGCCAGAAATAAGGCATTGCAATCAGGTGGCATATCAAAGAAGAAAGACGTTGGGGCAGTAATGGTGGCTCAAGGCCCGAAATATCCACTTACCTATCGAACACCTCCACCCACATATCAAACACCTCCATCCACATACCAAGCACCACCACCTACATATCAACCACCATCTCCCAGGTATTCCCAACCAGCCACTGCCTATCAGACCTATAATTCCCAACCGTCTCATTTCCAATCACCTCCAACTCGCCAAAATTATCCAAGACCACGACCCAGTTTTGATCGTAAGCCACCCAAACAATACACCGCTATTGTTGAACCCATCGACCAGCTGTATGAAAGGTTGAAAGCCACAGGTTACGTCACTCCTGTTCCCGCTGTGGCATTAGAGAATCCATCCCAATGGGTCAATCCAAACAAAACTTGTGTGTACCATTCCGGTATGAAAGGGGCACACCACTAACGAGTGCCGAGCATTGAAAGATAAGATCCAGACGCTGATTGACAACAAGGTCATACAGGCAAAGGAAGCCACACCCAATGTTCGCAACAAAACTAAAGAGGTTGGGCAAAGGCCTATACAAGATACGAGAAGGGACCATGAATGTGAAGGATTTTGATGGGTCTCACAGAGCTACCATCGGAGAAATTAATCTTTGTCTACAAATGGGGCCTACATGGTTCGATGTCGAGTTCAGGTGCTAGACATATCTGCATCCTACAATCTGTTGTTATGACGACCATGGATACACGCCGCTGGGGGTGTGGCATCAACCTTGCATCAGGCAGTAAAGTTTGAATGGAACTATCAGGAGGTGATCATTCACGGGGACGGGTAACCCCATTTACACCAGTCAAACCATCCCAATTATCGGAAATGGAAGAAGGCTAGGAGGGGAAACTTATCATCACATTGAATGTGTCAACGCCGTTGAGAAAGACAAATGGTGGAGCAGCAAAATAGAAAGCATACTGGCATGGTCTGGGTATGAACCCGGCAAAGGGCTTGGGATGAATCTCCAAGGTATTACTAAACTGATACAACTGAAGTGTCATGGTACTACCTTTGGGCTCGGATATCAATACACATGGAAAGAGTATAATGATTGGTCGCCTCCATGGCGTGGACCGTATTACCCTCTCGAGCAACCATTGCCACAACTGGATCAAGCTTTTCACCAAGCTAATATAATATGGGGAACTACAGAAGAAGAAGCATTAGCTGGGCTGAGCAATCTGTTCTTGGAGGATGAAGACATGGACTGCAGTGCGATAATTGAGGAGGATGAGGAAGAAGGCCTCACTATTCTGACTATGAAGAAGGGAGCTGTTCTCAGGAACTGGACCGCCACACCATCCCAGGCCCGCCGAGTCCCTGGGTAGCTTGGCAGATTTTATTTGTATATCCATTCTAGGCATTTAAGATTTTCAGTAATTTTGTTTCAAAGACTTACTTGTTTCGAAATAAATGCTCGATTCATCGAGCCGTACTTGTCTAGATGTTTTTCAAGTTTTAATCAAATGCATTGCTCTTTAATATTTATTATTATCTTCCACATTTTTCTACAGCGTTATAATTAGTTTCCCTGATGAACCGGTGACTGTGACATGTAATGAGGCAACGCAATATGAGGTTAGTGATTCAGATGAAGAAGATGAAATACCCGAGGAGGGCGTCAGGGAGATTGAAAACTTTGAGAATAAGCCTAAGTCTAACCTGGACGAAACTGAAGTAGTAAACTTGGGGGACGCCGAGACCATTAAGGAGACTCGCATCAGCATTCACTAGTCACCAACAGAGAAGGAAGAATACATTCGTTTCTTAAAGGAGTATAAGGACATTTTCGCATGGTCATATGATGACATGACCGGTTTGATCACGTCCATAGTGGCTCACAAGTTACCTACCAATCCAATATGTCCGCCAGTGAAGCAGAAACTCAGAAAATTCAAACCAGATATGAGCCTGAAAATCAAGGTGGAAGTTACTAAGCAGATCAAAGCCAAAGTTCTCAGGGTGGTTGAGTACCCAACCTGGTTAGCCAACATTGTGCCAGTTCCGAAGAAAGATGGGGAGTCAGAGTATGTGTTGACTATCGAGATTTAAACAGAGCAAGTCCCAAGGACGACTTCCCACTGTCGAATGTACACATCCTGATCGACGGGAAACTCTCTCCCAACTAGCAAGGTCCCTACATGGTTCACAGGGTGCTAACGAGAGGAGCACTTATACTTGCGGAAATGGACGGAGAAATCTGGCCAAAACCAATCAATTCAGATGCAGTCAAAAGATATTATCCTTAGATTATTCACATTTCCTCATTTTAATGTAATTTAACTACGCTTGACCTGATTACCGTTTAAGAGGGGATACGTAGGCAGCCTTATGGGTTCGATCATACCATAATAAAATTTCCACTTCCCCCCAAGATCAGAAACTGGGGCAGAATTTTTAGGAGGACCCTCAAAATTCCAGAGCAAGTCCAGCCAATGCCAACATATGTTAGATGGTCAGAAATCAGTTAATAAACTGGGGCAGCATTTTGAGAAGGATTCTCAAAATTCCGAAGGAAGTTCAACAAGGCTCGTTACCCGCAAACGGCCGAATGATCATCTACCAAACTAGGGAAGAATTTTGAGGAGGACCCTCAAAATTCTAACATAAGAAGCTGCAACGTCTCAGAAACGTGTTACAGTCACTAGTTCATCTAAAATTACTTGATATATCAATATGTTTTAAATAACACTACTTTTCATCAATTATTGCATGGTTTCAAAAACTCTATTTTCGTAACAGTCAGGTGTTACCTAGGGAAACTCAAATGAGGCCTCCAGAGCGGAACAAAGCAAGGCCAGCGGACGAAAGCACGAACCAACCTCCCTTCACAATTTTTTCTTTGAGCGCAGGCACATCTGACATAGCGATGGCCTTCGCAGATAAATGTACCCGAAGCAAAATCACTATCCCAACGGGCCACCAGACACTGACATATCCCAGCTAAGAAACATTCTACTCTTGTTTGCTATCCACATTTGCATGAGGCTAATCCCTGCCTCCACATTTGCATGAGGCTAATCCCTGCCTCCGTGCTTGCATGAGGCTAATCCTTGCCTCCGTATCTGCATGAGGCTAATACTTGCCTCCATATCTGCATGAGGCTAATCCCTGCCTCCGTGCTTGCATGAGGCTAATCCCTGCCTCCATATCTGCATGAGGCTAATCCCTGCCTCCATATTTGCATGAGGCTAATCCTTGCCTCCATACTTGCATGAGGCTAATCCCTGCCTCCACATTCGCATGAGGATAATCCCTGCCTCCGTGCTTGTATGAGGCTATTCCCTACCTCCATATTCTCATGAGGCTAATCCCTGCCTCCATACTTGCATGAGGCTTATCCCTGCCTCCACATTCGCATGAGGCTAATCCCTGGCTCCATACTTGCATGAGGCTAATCCCTGCCTCCACATTTGCATGAGGCTAATCCCTGCCTCCGTGCTTGCATGAGGATAATCCCTGCCTCCATATTTGCATGAGGCTAATCCCTGCCTCCACATTTGCATGAGGCTAATCCCTGCCTCCGTGATTGCATGAGGCTAATCCTTGCCTCCATATTTGCATGAGGCTAATCCCTGCCTCCACATTTGCATGAGGATAATCCCTGCCTCCGTGCTTGCATGAGGCTAATCCCTGCCCCCATGCTTGCATGGGACTAAGCATTGTACCTCATTGCACAAATGTTGGTCTATTCCGGTACTGTCTATTTACTCTTCTATCGGGCTAAGCTCTGCCCTTCATTTCACAAGACTAAGCCTTGTCTTGTTAACATCATACTATTGCATCTCATAGGCTGAAATATCGCCAATCTATCCAAAGGCTTCATAGTCTAAAGGCATCATCCTCATAGCTGGAAGACACCATCCCATGACCTGAGGATCTCTCAAATTTGCATATCATTATTCAAAGGCGTCATGGTTCAGAGACACCATCTTCATGGCCTGAGAACATCATTCCATGGCCTGCGAATCCCTCATCGAACAATTCATGGACCAGGACGTCATGGTCTAAGGACGTCATCTTTAACCGTCCGAAGACAACTCTTATGGTCCAAAGGGAATCTACATAATGTTTAAATTTTTGCACAAATACATGTTCGTAGCATCTCCTCATCTGCAGGTGAGCAGTAAGAAACCGTTATCATAGCAAGAGCAGCCTCGCTCCAGTTCCTTCAACTATCTCGAGACTTAACCATTCACCATAACCATTCTTTCACCTATTCCGAAATCTCGTGTCCGTTCTTGTGATGACTTCATCGGTATATTCCGCCTATGAATTTGAAACTACACATGGCCTGATTCCTGTAAAACCAGGGATATGTAGGCAGCTCAAAGACCAGAGTTCGGCCTCTATCTTTCAAAACATCCCATCCGGTCAAAATTGGCCATCATTTCTTTACCCAAAAACTCTTTCATAATTCCCAGGTAAAGAGGGGCAGCTGTTGATACCTAATTTTTCCCTATAATATTTTTAAAATGCATATATACCTTTAAAACTATGCATTAGCATCAATGGGTATTTTTCCATAAATTTTACATCTTTAAATTAATTTATTTCAATATTTTCTTCATTTAAATAATTGTAAAATTGCATCACAAATGAATTTAGAACATGTTTTGATTTAATATTACTATTATGATCCTATTAAGTCCAAATTATTTCATAAATAGCCAAATTGGCACCTTTTGGCTATAATTGCAATAACTTTGCAATTATAGCCCATGCGTACATTTTTGTATTTTTCACCAGAAATTAGTCATTTGCATTTTTAAATACTAAATAACTATTTTTAAAACATTTCTATGCATAGAAATTTATTTTTTATAACTAGTAATTATTTTTCAAATTATTTTTAATCAATTATTTAGAGTATCTAACAAATAGCCTCTTTTATTTTAAGCCTGAAATCTACCAGCCCAATACCTTATAAAAGCAAACCCAAAACCCCTTTAGGCCCAATCTGCATGCCCCGACCCAATAGCCCCGTTTAATCGTAGCCGTTGATCATTTTGATCAACGGTCCACGATTCAACTTACCATATTAACCCAAACGACCCCCTAAACCGTTTCATTGTCTCTCATTTCCGCCGCCCTTTCGTTCCCTCGACTCCCAAATGCTCTCTAACTCTAACCCTAAATGTCCCTCGCCGTCACTCATCCACCGCCATCCATGGCAGTTTCTCACTACCCCAGGCCTCCAATGGTCACTCCTATGCTGGGTACTTCCATCTCTGAGGTCCTCAAGGGACCAGGGTTAGTCCGCTTACGACTTTGGTTCCTTCTCGCCTGTTTCAGGCCATTCTGGTTCGATTTCGAGTAAGGATTTCTTATTTTCATCTTGAACCAATGGATTTCTAAGTCTATGTTCTCATCTCCGAGTTACTTCTGAAAACCCCAAATTCTATCTTTAATCTTCTCAAATCTATACCAATCTGAGAAGAATCGGACCTATTTCACATGTTTTCATAAGAAATATTCTGGGTTTTCGAGTGATTTCCCATTTTTCTAAAGCTAGGGTTTCCTGGAAATCCTTTTCTCCAAACGTTTTCTGACTTTGAATGTTTAACCTTCTGTGCTTCTTGGTTGATTTATGTCGAGTTTGCCTTAGCCCTAGTTGATTTATGCTAAAACCCCATTTTGACATTTTTTTCTTTTTGCTTTGATTCTGAGTTTGACCGTATTACTTGTGCACTGTTTTCGTTCTATGCTTTTCCTTTAGCTTAATTCAATGTCTTGTGATTTTTACCATAGTATGTCTCTATTAGGGTTTATGATTCGATTCTCGACTGATTCTGTGTGTTTATACTCGGCCTACTTATTTATTCATGGGAACCTATATTATCCTCCCTTAAATCAGTATTATTTATTCGAATTTCGATTCACTGATTTGCTCTATTAAGAGCTATGTGTTGATTTTGATTATCTCCCTATTCTTACACCTTTTAATTATTTTCTTACCTTCTTAGGATTAACTATGATACCTACAGATTCCTCAAAATGGTTTCCTTAGTTAAACCCCTGTTATTTACCCCTAATTGCCCATTATGTGCTTAAGTTTTACTCGATTTTTCTTTTCTTAAATACTTTCCTGACCTTTACCATTGGTTGATTACCCCTTAATTAGGGGAGACCTTACGGATTTTATGCATGATTGATTCTGTAAATTTTCCTAATTGCTGAACAATTGATCTTTTACCTTATTCTGTTTAATTCTTAACTACTATATATGCTCTCATCTATTCTCGCTTCTAGACACAAACATTAGTTCAAAAACACACTTACACTCTTAAGGTTCTTTTTTCTTCTCTGCTACTTGTGATATTCACTGGTCTAGCCGGCTGTAAGCCAAGGCTAGATATTGAACTACACCTGCTTTACATTCTGTGCTCTCTTCCTTAACTGGTATGTCTTAGTTTAATTTCTGAAACCTAAAATTTTGTGTGTTTCATTACTGTTTTAGTTCACTAGTTATGAGTTCCATTCTTGTTCCTATTCATTATCTTGTTTAGCATGCCCAATTCTGTCTTGCTCAATATGTAACTAGCATGCCTAAAACTACAACTGCTTGTTTACTGCTTCATCTAGCATGTTTAAATCTTGTTTGTTCAATATGTAGTCAGCATGCCTAAACTATGAATGCTTATGTGATGCTTGTACAACATGTTTAAATTCCCGTTTGCTCTTCTTTACTGATGAGATTATACCTAATCTCTTGGGGCTTCAATCGATCCTAATTATGTATAGGATTCTGTCCCATGCCCTTTATTTTCAACATGGTTTTGCTATACTCCTGCTATGTGTCTCAACTACCTACTGTCATGACTAACCTATTATTCTATAAAGCTCCTAAGAATTCTGTGCATTTTGCTGTTTATATGCTTCCTCATACACTAATGTGTATCCTATGTGTCCCAAACCCCTCCATCCCTGTGTGGAATCTGTTTGCCAAGTGTTTCTAAATCTGGTTGTTCTGTGATTTGTGTTTTGATTTCAAAAGTGTTTTAATACTTTTCTCAAACTGTTTTACCACCAAACTAGTTCCTATTTCATAAAAGCTTTTTCACTCCTAAAGTCATCTTTATACTATCTTTTCAAAACCCTTTCAAAACTATGTCAAGCACTCTCACTCTACTCTTAAGTCAACAGGTTCTGCCCCTCCAGTGTGTGTACTGTCTTGGAGTCCTCTTGAGATCCTCTGAACTCTGGCACATTGGGGCTGGCCCTTCCACACTGCACATATTTAGTCCCTATTGTGAAAGTCTGGGTGTGAGCACTGCCCGGGATCCTTGAGGTCCTTAGGGAACTCTAACACACCTGGACATAAATTGGCAATGAGAACTCTTGGCATTTGAGACTACAGAAGGCCTGGTATACCAGGATTTGCTTTGGGCCTGTTTCGGGCTCTCTATAGCTTAATTTCTATTCTATCTATGTAATTTTTATTCAAGCACTGGTCTGTAATAATTTGTAAACAGATAATGGGGTGACTAGTGAAAAAGGGAGGGTAGATATGTACACTGTGGGTTTAAAAATCGGGTAGATAACATGCCTATAGGATTACTTTGGTTCAAATGTGTTTTGTTAGATAACATGTCTATAAGGTTTTGTTTTGGTCCAAATAAGCGCACCCTGCTTTACTTTACATAATTAGACATCATGCCTATAGGAAATAAAATAAGGATCAATTCTCATTACGGTATACATTCAAATATGTCTCTTTAGAAATCATGCCTATAGGATCTAAAAATCAGTTTTAATTAGAAATGATGCCTACAGGATCTAATATCAGTTTTGATTAGAGATCTGCCTATTGGTGCTGAATCTGTTTAATTAATTATCCTACTCGTTTCTTTACTAGTCTTCAACGCTGTATTATTCAATGTCACTAGAAAGCATGCATATAGGATAAAGGACTCAAAATGATTTTTCCAGAATTGCGATTGCTATTACACACTTAGGCAAACCTTAGGGCGTTAAAATTAAAACCAGTTCTGTTTATGTGTGAAATTACCCAGGCTTAATAGGCTATAAAACCAGTAGGCAAACTGGTTAGGAATTCTGCCACTTTCCTTGCATCTTGAATCAGTAACATCCATCTAGATACCATGTTTCTTAGGGTTTCTGAACTTTCTTCAAAACTTGTGTTTTAGACGTGTTGTTTGTTGCCCACATACATGCGGAGGTAAATGTGAGCCTGCTAAATGCTTGTCCTTATCTACTTGTCCTATGTGTTATATTCCTGTCGCCTAGATTTTTACCTTTTATAAACCTTAAGCTGTCTAGATCTGTCCAGATTTAGAGGTCCTAAATTCCTCCGGGACAATCAGGAAGGGACGGGTAGCAGCACGCTTAGAGTTCGCTAATTAAACTCGCTCATAACCACTAGGGGGGGGGGGGGTAATGGGTAGTAAAGGATATGATGACTGCGCGCTAATGTCACGTGTAGCCCCTCATTAAGGAGTGATTATCGGGCATTGCATGGGTATGATCCTGTAGGCTAATCAACTTAGGACTTCCCTTTCCCAATTCCCGTATGTGCTTAAATTCTATAACTTCCCTTTTCTTTGCATGAACATGTGTAAGCTATTCAAACCTTTTACTTTCATTACTTGAATCACACATGTATTTAGGACGTGAAAATATGTCTTTATTTGCAAATATGTGTTGAAACCTTTTACTTGTTCAAAATGACTGATTCATTAAGTTCGGCCGGGCCCCACCGTTGTGGACAGCGATGGGTGCCTAACACCTTCCCCTCATGGTTATTTCGAGCCCTTACCCTAATCTCTGGTAATGCAAACTAGTTACATAAGTTAATTACTCTAGGTGCCCTAACGCACCATAATCCGTTAGGTGGCGACTCTTCAAAACACCCAATTCCCAAAAGGAAACGAGTCGATTCCCCATGAATGTCGAAACCCGAACTTTCTCCGCGAGGAGGAAAAAAGGGGGCGCGACAGTGACCAGACACCCGCGCCCCCTGCGAGAGCCGTCAGAGGTCGAGGATGGGGTAGAGGCTGAGGACGCATACGCGGTGCAGCCAGAGCACCCGCACGAGCTGCTACCGAGGAGCCACCAGCAGTTCCAGCTGGAGCCCAGACGCCTGATACGCCCACAGCTACTACTACTCCAGCACTACAGGAGACTCTTGCTCAGTTTATGAGTATGTACACCACTCTTGCTCTGGCAGGGCTGCTTCCCCTTCCTGCATCCATATCCCAGGTTGGGGGAGGAGCACAGACTCCCGCCGCCCGCACTCCAGAGTAGCGAGTGCATATTGAGTAGATTCCAGAGATTGTACCGGCATAGCCTGTAGCCCCAGTTCAGCCCGAGGAGAGGGCAGTAGCTTCAGAGGAAGGGCAGAAGAGACTTCAGAGGTTCTAGAAGTACCAGCCTCCTAAATTAAGTGGACTAGCATCGGAGGATGCTTTGGGATTTCTAGAGGGGTGTCACTGTATCCTCCGTACTATGGGTATAGCAGGATCGAGCGAGGTTTCCTTCACCACCTTTCAGCTTCGAGGAGCCACCTATGAGTGGTGGCGTGCTTATGAGTTAGACAGCCCGGACGAGGCAGCTTCCCTGACTTGGACTCAGTTTTCAGATATGTTCACGAGGGAGTATGTTCCTCAGAGCCTCAGGGACGCATGGCGCGTGGAGTTTGAGCACTTGCGCCAGGGTACTATAACTGTCTCAGAGTATGCTGTCTGTTACACCGATCTGGCTAAACATGCACCAGCCCTGGTTTCCACTGTTCGCGAGAGGGTTCGCTAGTTCATTAACGGGCTTATTCAGAGCATCAGGTCCAGCATGGCTCGAGAGTTGGAGATAGACATCTCTTATCAGCAGGTGGTGAGAATTACTAGGAGAGTAGAGGGTATGCATGCTCGAGACCGAGAGGAGAGGGAGGCTAAGAGGTCTCGAGAGTCGGGCCATTATTTTGGTGCTCGTGCCCCAGCTTCAACTCGTCATGGTAGGGGTTATATGTGTCGCCCTCATTCAGCTCTTCCAGCAGCCAGTGGTATTCCAGCTCCTCCCAGACCTCATGAGCCTTATTATGCACCTCCAGTATCTAGTGTGCCTCATGCACGGGGTGCTTCCAGTGGTCAGCCTAACAGACCTGGCCCGAGCCAGTCACAGTCGTCACGACCTCCTAGGGCTTGTTTTGAGTGTGGCGACACACGCCATATGGTGAGGGATTGCCCTAGGCTTGGGAGGGGTGCAGCATCACAGACTTCTCAGCCACAGCGTGCTCCGCAAAGTTCTCAGGTTATGATTACAGCACCAGTTGCTACCCCACCTGCCCCGCCAGCTAGAGGTAGAGGTCGGAGAGGTAGAGGTCGCCCTAGAAGGGGAGGCCAGGCCAGATACTATGCCCTTCCTGCCCGTACTGAGGCTTTTGCCTCTGATTCTATCATCACAGGTACTATCCTGGTCTGTCATAGAGATGCATCGGTTCTATTCGATCCAGGCTCCACTTATTCTTATGTGTCCTCTTTTTTTGCCCCGTATTTTGGCGTATCTTGGGATTCTTGGAGTTATCCCTTTTATGTTTCTACTCCTGTTGGAGATTCTCTTATTGTGGATCGCGTTTATCGGTCGTGTTTGATTGCTCTTAGTGGTTTTGAGACCAGAGCCGATCTATTATTTCTTAGCATGGTAGACGTTGACATTATTCTGGGCATGGACTGGTTGTCGCCCCATTATGCTATTCTTGATTGTCACGCGAAAACCGTGATTCTGGTTATTGTCACACCTCCTTTTTTACACACCTACCCCGAAGGATAAATGTATAAGGGAGTTTTTCCATTTAAAGTGACATTATTCGAAATGGGAGTATTTATTTATTTTTAGAGTCGCCACTTGGGAAAGGATTAGCTTTTGGTGTCCCAAGTCACCCGTTTAACTTAAATCCCAAATCGAGGAAAATTGTCGACTTCCCAATTGGAGTCTGCGAACCAGAAATTCTGAATAAGGAATTCTGTTGACCCGAGGGAAGGTGTTAGGCACCCCCAGATCCCGTGGTTCTAGCACGGTCGCTTAAATTATTATAAATGGCTAAAATCTGATTTTTATACATGTTATCCTATTGCAATTTTAAGATTATTTACCGCTTTAGTTATTTTTACAAAAGTGAACGCCGTTTAAGAGCGTGTTTTTGGATCACGTCACATGAAATGCACCCGGATCCTCGACACCTCTTATTCAACGTTTTGGGATTTGGATTTGGGTCGCATGAAATGCACACCCGTATTTAAGAAGGTAAAATTATTAAAAGCGCACCTAAATTGGCTAGCGTCTTATTAACTTTGCGGGAAGCCATGAAAATTCGCTAAATGGCATGTCCCGAATTTCTAAAATATTTTTAATAAAGCATTTAATGAGGGCCCCGCAATTTATGCATTTTATTTGGCGAGGCTCGTCCCACTTTTATTTAAAGGCCAATCCTAAAGCAAACTACGATTTTCTATTTAATTGGTCTCTGAAAAGGGCCTAGTTGATTGGTATTATAAATTCGGGTCTCAAGTTCAAGTCCGGATTCAAACAAAAGGGAGAAACCTCTTAATTTGAACCCGCTACCTAACTCGAAAGCCCAAACTTACTATAGAATTGAATCAATAACAAGATACTTTTTTTTTTAAACCTTTAGCATATTGGGCCTAAAAAACCAGCCCAGGAAAATCAAATTTGATCAATTTATAATGACCCTCCCAAACGCTGGGCTCCAGCGTAGGTCCAATTTGGAAGTGTAGTGCTTATTGGGCTTAAAACCATGCTCCCAATCAATTCATAGCCCTATGAAAAGGGATCATTCACAAGAGGCTGATAACAGTTGGGCTTCTGATCGTACTATTAGGCCCAGATCTTAATTAAGGACAAGGTATATCATTTTGTAGCTTTGGGCCTGTTAATACGTTTGTTTGTAAACAGATGCACACTTGATCCAACTCAGATACTAACTCTTAGCTTCAAACCATTCGGTTCATACATGGACAGTTACTTTGCTAATCTGGAACTTAACAACTATTTATCCCTAATTAATATGCCTTAAACAAGCTTAATCGTGGGCTGGAAATTAGACAGAGCCACTAATACTCATTTATGACCCTTTCAACTGGCAAACATGATATGCATTATTTAGAGAAGAGTATATCTATTTGCTTTGAACTCAAATCAGGATAATGTATTCTAATACCCCTAATGAGACTAAAACTAACCTTATTAAACCAAAATCATGTTCTAAAAGTTAAGTTTCGAATGTGACTTGATAGCAAAACTAATACTACTTAAATCTAACTCTAATCATCAGGATATTCACATAATTCCAAATGAGAGTCCAGCAGATCAAATTAATACAAATAAGTAACTGTCCAAATGAATATAACAACAGACAATAAGTATGTAAAACATGCAGTTCTTCATCATTTAATCTTCAACTGCTATGGATACATGTTGATCTAAACTTCCATGTCGTTTGAGTCTAAAGTTGTACCTGGAATTGGGCAAGGTAAAGGAGAAGGAGTCAGCAGTAGAAGTAGACAAGCAGCAGTTGAAACCAGGACAACTTAATCAATTTCCAACGCAAAACAAGCTACAGCAACCCAGAAATAAATACAAGAGGAACAACACCAATGAAGATAATCAAAATCAACTTGATATAATCAAAACACACTCAAAAATATCCCAGGAATCTCCAGAACATTTCAACAATCAAATCCTTAGTGAAATGATGCCAAATCAAAGCCGAAATTATCCTAAAACTATAATAGAACAATATCTTTTTGGATTTTTGCTTTGTTTTGAGGATCTAAATGATCTAATCTAATAGGAAAGAACTTCAGATTTTTAAGTTGGATTTGGCTTTTTGAATTTTGAATTTTTTAGGTATTCAAAGCTTTTGGGGAACTTTGGAATTTTAGAGGGCTGACATTTTGGGGACTTTTTCAGAGATCCAAACTTGTTCAACAAGGCAATAGGCATGCCTTTTTATAGGCAAAGCCTAGGGCTGCCTTCAGATTCCTATTTACACTTTTAGTCCCTCTTTTATTTCAGTTTTTCTTTTTTTTTTGCCTACTTAATCCTTTATTCCCTGACTTGTTACCCAAGTTACACCCCTAAGTTACCAAAAATTTGATTTGAAACTTATCTAGAAAGTCCTAGTAGCTTCCAATTCAATTATTTAAAGATCCCTTTCCCCCCCCCCCCACATACCTAAACTACCCCTGCACTTAAACTAGAATTACAGCTATAACCAAACAATTTCCTAAACTCTGAAATTCCAACTATTGAAGAACAATCCCAATTAAACTCTAATTACATCTAGTAATTGAACTCAGCATTCTTGACCAGACTAACTAAAATAATCCTAATAACTACTTGAACCAACATTGAATTTACAGAACAAAACATACTTAACTAATTCAAATGGCTACTAATTGTTAATTACTGAATTACTACTAAACAAATACTGTTTTGACACACCAAACCAACTATTGAAAGCCTAACTAATCCTAATCCAGTTACAACCTGAAGAAAGTACTGTAAACAACTACATCAGAATTGAATCGAATCCAATTTAAACTAGCAATTCGAACTAATCAGAATTAAACAAGGCTTAACAACAAAATGAAAATCAAAACTAAGCTAATATGAACCAATTAACTGAACAGATGAGAATTAATCCAAAGAATTAAACATCCTAGGTCTGAGGATTCAAATCGAATTGGAAGCAAAGGCAAGCAGTTCATCACAAATAATCAAACAAACAAACAAACAAAAAAAACAGAAAGAAAGAAATAAAAAACAAAAAGAAAACTCACTGATTTTCGGACTCCACAAGAATGCCTTTCGAAATTGACTTCCACTACTTCGTCAAAAATAGGCCTATAATATTAACTAGAAACTCATTCGTCCTTGAAAATTCTCCACACAAGCTTGAACCGTATGAACCCTAGATCCGCAATTCGACCGACTTTAATGAGGTTCGAGGGCCAATGACGTCGAATTCCTTATGAGGGAAAAAAGGAAACCCTGGTGTGTTATCTGAAACCAACAGGATGTATTAGTGTTTTTGACCGAAATTTGGATTTGAAATTCGGGGGGCTTGGTCATGATTTGAGGAGAATTATTTACGGATTGGTGATGAGGAGATGGAGGAGGTTTGGTGGTGTAAATTTGGAAGTGTTTGGAGCCGGCGCCGCCGTGTGCGGCGGTGGCGGCGCCTAGGGTTTCAACGATTTGGGGTTTTTGGCAGGGATTTGAAACATGGGGGTTCGAGGTTTGGAAAGAGGAAGACTTGGGGAATCTGTGGTGTAATTTTCAGGTGATTTGGACAAACGCCGCCGGCGGAGACGATTTCTGGCCGGCGGCTTAGGGCGGAGAGACGGTGGTGGTAACGCCGGCGTTACAGGGGAGGTACGAGGAGGGTGAGAGATGTTTTTAGGGTTTGGGTGGTTTTTGGACATTTTTATTAAATATGCCAAACGAATTTGGACCGTTGGATTGTGAGCCATGGACGATCAAGATCAAAAACTATCCAAACGGCGTCGTTTTTTTTTTTTTTTACTAAAGGGGGGGCAGGCCGGATCGGGGGGTAATTGGGCTTGGCCGGGCAATGGATTTTGGAAGGATTTTGGTTTGGGCTAATGCATATTTGGCCCAAAACTAGGTGGCCTGATATCTTTTCTTTTATTTAAACTCCAATCAATTTGATTTCATTTCTTTTGATTTTTGTTTTTGTGTTAATAGCAAAAATTAAAGCTAACAAAACATGGATTAAACTAACCTTAAACTAATTAATTTTCCTAAAACTAACTAAATCCCAATTTAAAAGGAAAACTAAACAAAAAATGTAAAATGACTATTTTTGTTATTTTTCTCTTATTTTGGAATTAATTAACTAGTAAACCTAAAAATATAGAATTGGGTTCTAAATGCAAATGTGCTATTTTTTTGTATTTTTTATGAATTATGTCAACTAAAAATGCACACAAAAATGCAATCAATCACAAAATCATGCAATTAAATTCTAAATCAAATAATAAAAGAAAAAAATCCTAATTTTATGAATTTTATAGGAGTAATTTAAGCGAGGCAAAAATCACGTGCTCACAGCTGCCCCTCTTTGCTCGAAGACACGAAGGGTTTTCGGGCAAAGATAAATGAGCACCATGAAGGATTTTTGCCCGCTCAGCACTCCATGAGAAGCATTTTGAAAACCGTCTGACCGAACCCTGCTTCAAAGGTTGCCTACATATCCTTGGCTATAAAGGAATCAGGTCAGTGTAGTTCTGGAAGGTTTGGTAGCTGGGTCTACCAGGAGCTGTGATTTCACTGCTGTTGCTGCTGCTACTGCTTGCTGACCTCCTTATTACACCAAAAGGAAAATCAAAGCTAAGCTAGCTATGCCTATCAACTATGAGTTACAAGATTCCTATCTATAATTGTCTTGAAACTTGATCTTGAGTCTTAGCTGATTTTGCTGTGGACTTCGATCTGAATCTTGATGCTCGCAAGTTGTAGGTATTTTACTTCTTCATGCAGCATTGGGTCAAAACAGGATCAACGGAGCTTGTGACTTCAATCAGATTTTGAGCAATCTGCGCCCTTGCTTGCTTCACGTTTGAGTTCATCTCTTTTTGTTCTTTCTTTTTTCTTGACTCTGGATTGAGATTTATTCCATTGGTTGTTTCACACCTTGCATCTTGAGGTTGACCTGCTTAAGATACCAAAACAAACAAACGGACGAAATTTTCTGCCCCAGTTTTCACTAGGAAAATTGCGTGAGTTAGTTGTGACACATATCTAAGCGATCAAATCAGGATTGTGTAGGGAGATCCTCGGTTTTTTGGCCGGGATTTGGAAAGAAAAAGCTTCTCGGTTTTTTGGCCGGGAGATCCTCGGTTTTTTGGCCGGAATTTGGAAAGAAAAATCTCCACGGTTTTTGGGCCGGGAGATCCTCGATTTTTTGGCCGGGATTTGGAAAGAAAAGGCTCCATGGTTTTTTGGCCGTGAGATCCTCGGTTTTGGCCGGAATATGGAAAGAAAAATCTCCGTGCTTTTTTGGCCGGGAGATCCTCGGTTTTTTGGCCGGGATTTGGAAAGAAAAAGCTCCATGGTTTTTTGGCCGGGAGGTCCTAGGTTTTTTGGTCGGGATTTGGAAAGAAAAAGGTCCACGATTTTTTGGCCGGGAGATCCTCGATTTTTGGCCGGGATTTGGAAAGAAAAAGCTCCACGGTTTTTTGGCCGGGAGATCCTCGGTTTTTTGGCCGGGAGATCCTCGGTTTTTTGGCCGGGATTTGGAAAGAAAAAGCTCCACGGTTTTTTGGCCGGGAGATCCTCGGTTTTTTGGCCGGGATTTGGAAAGAAAAAGCTCCGCGGTTTTTTGGCCGGGATTTGGAAAGAAAGGGCTCCACGGTTTTTTGGCCGGGATTTGGAAAGAAAAAGCTCCACGGTTTTTTGGCCGGGAGATCCTCGGTTTTTTGTCCGGGATTTGGAAAGAAAAAGCTCCATGGTTTTCAGCCGAGAGATCCTCGGTTTTTGGCCGGGATTTGGAAAGAAAAGGCTCCACGGTTTTTTGGCCGGGAGATCCTCGGTTTTTTGGCCGGGATTTGGAAAAAAGCTCCACGGTTTTTTGGCTAGGAGATCCTCGGTTTTTTGGCCGGGATATTTAAGGAATAGGATCCTATACTACCATGATTTGTTTTTTCTTTTGGGATTTTCATTTTTATTTCCTTTCTTCGTTTTCCTTTTATTTTCCTCTTTATATGTTTTTTTCTTTGTTATTTAGCGAAACACATGAAAGAATTTTTTTTTTGGGGGGGGGGGGGGGGCTTCCGTTTTGGTTGTTTTCCTGCTGCAAAGCTGTTTTAGCGTTTGCGCCTTTTATTTCCTTTTGGATTGCACCTGCTTCTTGCACGGTTGCTTTGAATTAGACTTGTTTTCAACAAAGAACAATTTGTTAGTTTGAAACGGTGGTTGGTTTTGTGGCCTTGATCATCTCAATTGCTTGATCCCGGCCCCATTTCTGTTGAGAACTTTGCTGCTCGTTTGCCTTGAGGGTGAATCCCTTTTCAAACCGACCGGGTTCAGCCTTAGGACTTCATGATGACTCGCCCGTGTGGGCTCTAGCCTTTTCACTTTATTCTTCCCTTGGGACCTTTGCTTTTGACTTCCTTTCTTTTCCAACGTTTTTGCTTTCAAAGCATCAACCACTACGGTCAGTCGAGATTGGCCTGACGCACTCGCTGAGGCTGGGTATTTTCTTCGACTCTGACCAGGCGGAGCCCTGTAAAGCCGGTCCTGCCACCTTTTCTTTGTACTAGTTACGGAGTCAGAGTTAAACCGAAAGGGATTCGAAGAAAAAGCATTCAAAAGGCAAGCATATGATTTTAAAGAGAAGCGTCCCTTTCGGGGGAAAAGAAAGACTTATCTGGGGTGCGGATGCTGGCTTCAAATGAACATGACATGCTTCTTGGGCTGGACGCCTGACCCACACAAGCTTTCCAACTTCTCGTGAACCCATTGATTCGCCTTTCACAACCAGGGGGAATTGCCAGGACTCTTTCAGTGGTGAGATGTCTTCTTTTCGGCCGACAACGCCCTTTGCGGGTTTTCTTCAGTCGACCTCTCTCATTTCTCTTCTTACCATCGCCCGATAGTGCTCTTTACGAGTTTTCACTAAGTGGACTCTCTCATCTTCAGTTTCTCTACTCACCATCGCCTTACGGCGCCCGAAGGTTTTCACCGATAAGACTTTCTCATTTTATTTCTCTCAATTTGTGATGTGTCAGCTTCCAACAATAACGTTTTCCACTTCCATGCCTTTGTCAATTGATCGGAAGGACTTGGACAAGGTTTTGGGGTAAAAAGGATTTTGGACGGAAGTACAACTTTGGAACCGTTTTGGCGGATTCATGGCCGAACCATTATATCATCTGCCCCAGTTTCATTTTTGGGGGAATTGGGATTTTTGTTTTGGTGTGACTGAACCTCGGCGAGAGGCTGCCTACGTATCCTTTCGGAATCAAGTCAAACGTAGTTTAGAGGAACAAATTTTTTTTTGTTTTGTTTTTCTTTTCTTTTTTCTTTTTCCTTTTTCTTTCTTTTATTTTCTTTTTCTTTTCTTTTTTCTTTTTCTTTTCTTTTCTTCTTTTATTTTTCTTTTCTTTTCTTTTTCTTTTTCTTTTTCTTTTCTTTTCTTTTCTTCTTCTTTTCCGCTGGTACGTCCGGGTTCCAAAGAGGGTGACCAAAGAAGCGTAACCGGCTCAAAGGGTTTACGAAGGGTTGATAGTGTTTGGGTAGCGAGAAGGAAAGCCTTCGTCATCTCAATTGCACAAAAGCCATCATCGCAGGAGGCCTAGACATAGTACCTTTTTATTGCATCTGTATTGGCTGCTGCTTCGGGATCATCTCCTTCAATGTCTCCCAGATACACTGCTCCTCTTGGCNCAAGTCAAACGTAGTTCAGAAACAATTTTTTTTTTGTTTTTGTTTTGTTTTGTTTTTCTTTTCTTTTTTCTTTTTCTTTTTCTCTTTTTCTTCTTTTTTGTTTTTTTTTTTTTGTTTTTTTTTCTTTTTTTTTTTCCCGGGTACTTCCGGGTTCCAAAGAGGGTGATCAAAGAAGAGTAACCGGCTCAAAGGGTTTACAAAGGATTGATAGTATTTGGGGTAACGGGAAAGAAAGCCTTCGTCATCTCAATTACGCAAAAGCCATCGCCACAAGAGGCCTAGACATAGTAACTTTTTACTGCATCTGCATTGACTGTTGTTTCAGGATTATTCCCTTTGATGTCTCCCAGATACAGTGCTCCTCTTGGCAATATCTTTCGGATGATGTATGAACCCTTCCAATTAGGAGCGAATTTTCCTTTTGCTTCCTGGTGATGAGGGAGAATGCATCTTAACACGAGTTGTCCCACTTCAAAATTCCTGGGACGCACCTTCTTGTTGTAAGCGCGGGCCATTCTTTGTTGGTACAACTGCCCGGATGTGCCCTGAGTACATCACACTCTTTTGTTGTAATGTATGGATCTGTCCAAACCGCGAACCAATTTTCCTTCAATTGTTCCAATTCTTTGTTTTATTTCCTCAAGGTTACCTTCTTTGCATTTCGACTCTTGATTCATTATTTCAAAATCTGACAGCGTTTTGGGGTCTAGGCATGAAGTCCGCAAGCATGTCATGTTATTTAAAGTTGCATTATTAGAACTAAAGAAAAGAAAATGAAGGAGAAAAATAGGAAAATCAGAAAGAAAAATGAACGAAGAAGTTTTGATTTCATTTTTTTGGAATTTTGTAGATAACAGGGTTCACATTCGGGAAATTAAAGACAAGAAACTACAGGAAACATCCGAGTTACACCCTGGAATAACTCGGGATGCAGAAAAAGTAGCAGGACAGGTCTACCGGGACTCCCGCCTGATCGGGCATGGCGTAGCCTTCCAGTTTTGAAACTTGGCGTTTGGTCCCATGTAGAGTACCTCAGCGGCGCTAGTACCTTCCCCTGGCTGAACCATGTGGGTGTCCTCCTCTACATTTGAATATTTCTCAACAGGGAGGTTTCCTAGCAGCTCTCCCAAGATTCCTTTCCCCTTGTATGTGACCACCGTCTGCTGATAATTCCATGGTACCGCAGCAGGGCTGGTCATCGGCTTCTGTGGTACGCGTCCAATAACCACTGGCTCACTCAGCCGAGGTGGTTTGATTTTCCCCCGCACCACATAGGCTTGCTTGGGTACGTACATTTGTGTTTCGTTTTTCAAATCAACTTCCTTTTCTGGTTCTGTCTTGGTGATTTTGCTCTTCTTTTCCCCTTTCTCTTGCTTCGGGGCCGCCTCGGGTTTTCTTTCTGCATCGATAATAGCAATTATAGCTTTTAAGGCTGGATCGAATTCTCTGTCCTCACAGATCATCCCGATTACTGGCCCGTTGTTGTGAGTGGGCAGCGGGTTATTGGTCACATTTGGGACATCCTCATCCCTCAACACAATTTCCCTTGCTCTATTAAGTTCTCCACCGCTTGTTTCAGAGTCCAACAGTCATTTGTATGATGACCCTCTGCCCCTGAATGGTATGCACACCTGACACCAGCTCTGTAGGCAGGCGATGCCGGGTTTTGTCTGTTCTGAGGAACCGACTGCAGTAGACCCATTTGGACAAGTTTCGGGAATAGACTGGAGTAAGATCCACCAATTGGGGTAAAGTTTGGTCTCCTGGGTGGTTCCCGAGGACAGAAGTTATTCTGCGGAGGATGGGGGTTATAGTAGTTTTGCTGAGGAGCTGATTTCTTTGAAACGGAGCTTGGTTTCTATTGGCATGTGGCTGCGGCCGAGAAAAAGGTTGAGCATTCATGACCGCATACGGTTGAGGAGCATAAGCCATGTCATGATGAGGGTAGTAATGTTGAGGGGTTCTTTCGGAAAACACAGGTTTAGGAGCACGGTATCTTCTTGCCCCTGATGCTGCCATAACTGTTTCTTCTTTCTTATTACCTTTGGCCATTCCTCCAGACCCGGCTTGGATGGCTTGGGAGGTTGTTCTAATAGCCGATTGACTCAAAATCTTGCCAGTTTTCAAACCATTTTCTACCATTTCACCAATTTTAATCGCCTCTGCAAAAGGCTTGCCCATGGCCGACATCATGTTCTGGAAGTAGTCTGCTTCCTGGGCCTGAAGGAACACAGTGACCATCTCCACCTCATCCATTGGAGGCTTCACCCTTGATGCCTGTTCGCGCCACTTAATTGCATATTCTTGAAAACTCTCTGAGGGTTTCTTCTTTAGATTCGCCAAGGAGTTCTTGTCTGGCGCAATGTCTATGTTGTACTGAAATTGTCGAACAAAGTCTCTAGCAAGATCGTCCCAGATATGCCAACGTGAGATGTCTTGATCCATATACCACTCTGAGGCAATGCCTACTAAGCTTTCTCCAAAGTAAGCCATCAACAACTCTTCTTTTTCGCCGGCCCCGCGCAGCTGGTTGCAATATCTTTTGAGGT
>NW_017675924.1:9022-13516 GCF_001879085.1 Nicotiana attenuata | reverse complement strand
GAACTTAACTCTTTTTTTTGAATTTTGAAAGAAATACTTTTTAAAAAAAAGAAACAGGAAATAGTTTTTGATTTTTCTTTTGATTTTTGAAAGAAAGACTTCTAAAAAAAATTATTTTCTTATTATTAGAACTTTGGGAATTTTTAGAAGTAAAAAGAAATATATTTGTTTTTTTTTTCTTTTCTTTTTTTTTTGATTTTGAAAGTTGCCTCTTACTTTTGAAAAAGGGACTTGTACGAAATGTTTTGGATTTTTGAGCAAAAATATTTTCGGACTCAATTTTCAAAATTTGTATTTTTTTTATTTTTTATTTTTTATTTTTTATTTTTGAAAGAAAGACATCTAAGGAGTATTTTAATGACTTATTTTGACTTAAAAGGAAAAAGTGGCTATTTTTGCAAACTTTTCTTTATCTAGAAAAACAAGGACTTGGTTATGCAGATACGACCTTTCAGCACTTCTGGGAGGAAGATTTTAAGGCTGTGCCCGCAAACCATTTAAAATGACTCAGGATGGCTGTTCTTGCAAAAACAGCCTTCCGGCGTCCTTTTGGGGACATTCGGCTTATTTTAAGACAAGAATGGCATCACCCGTCTTATTTTTGACAAAAATTAAAATTTTGACATTTTTGGCTATTTTTGCAAAAGGGAGATTGGACCCGATGAGGGTTGCCTACGTATCTCAGACCCGGTGAGAATCAAACCAGCGTAGTTCGGGCAGATTGGGAATGGAGTAAACTAACTCTTTTTTTTTTCTTTTTATAAAACTTAGACCATGGAGCTTTAAGGCAAAAGGAAATTTTTTTTTTTGATATATTTTTTTGGATTATTGATTTTGATTTTGATTTTATTTTTGAAAGAAAGTCTTCTAAAAATTTATTCTCTTTTGATTTGAATTCTGAGAATTTCAAAGTAAAAGGAAAATATTTTTGTTTGAATTTTCATCTGTTTTCTCTTTTTCTAAGAAAAAAAAATATTTTTGGATTTTAGAAGTTTCCTCTTAATATTCGAAAGAGGGACTTTTAAGAAAATGTTTTGGATTTCTGAGCTTTTATTTATTTACAAAAGTACTTCTAAAGAAAAGCAAAAGTATTTTTTGGACTTCAATTTTTTCAAAATTTTTATGGACATTTACAATAAAGACATCAAAAAAGTATTTTTTGGATTTTTGTTTCTGATTTTTTTTTATTTTTGGAAAAATACTTCAAAATGAAGGAAACCTGTATTTTTGGATTTTGATTTTTATTGATTTTTCTTGTTATTTCATGAAAACATTAGAAAGAAGGAAACCATTTTTTTGAGTTTAAAAACTATTTTCTCTTTTTTTTTTGAATTTTCTAAAGAAAGATTTTTAATGAAGGAACTATATCTCACATCCGGTGAGAATCAGACCCGCGTAGTTCGGTCAAATGTGCCAAAATCAAAACTATTTTGAACAACAATTTTCTACCTAATTTTCAGATATTTTCTTTTCTTTCTTTTCACTTTTCAAAAATCCGGCAGCATTTCAGTACTATTTGGGCATTGGGGTTTTTTCAAAACAAATGGTCACGCTTACTTAGTCCTAACACTGCTTATTTCATAATTCACTCATTTAGACAAGCCGGTCAACATGCAAAGCCGAGCAAATAAATGTGCAAGTAGCACGTAAGATGCATCAGGATGGTCAATTTATTTCAGGTCACTGTCCTAGACGGACCCAACCCCTGTGTTGAGTCCCCTAAGTCACATGATGCAAACAAATGTCCTACTGGTTTACCCGAGCAGACGACTCGAGCCGAGGGGGAGGCAGCGTACCGGGAATACAGAAGCTCCGCCGGCTTAGCAACTTATCCAAACCTCGTTCTAAATGGAAAAAGACTCTAAACAGAAGAGAAGCTACACGAAGTGCACCCTACTCCATGATGTAGAAGACTCAGAAAGAGGAAGGGATTCGCGACAGTTTATATATACAAATTCAACAAATATCAAAGCGGTAAAACATTTAGCACATATAGCATGGAACATGTGGAAGAAAGCAGATACAGCCAAATATAACAATTGTACTAAGCTCGAATTCTTGAACCCTGAATCGAAATTCTGGGTTCATATCCCCAGCAGAGTCGCCAGAGCTGTCACACCTCCTTTTTTACACACCACCCCGAAGGATAGTATATAAGGGAGTTTTTCCATTTAAAGTGACATTATTCGAAATGAGATTATTTATTTATTTTTTTAGAGTCGCCACTTGGGATAGGATTAGCTTTTGGTGTCCCAGGTCACCGGTTTAACTTAAATCCCAAATCGAGGAAAATTTTGACTTCCCAATTGGAGTCTGCGAACCAGAAATTCTGAATAAGGAATTCTGTTGACCCGAGGGAAGGTGTTAGGCACCCCCGGATCCCGTGGTTCTAGCACGGTCGCTTAAATTATTATAAATGGCTAAAAATCTAATTTTTGTACATGTTCAAACCTATAGTGCAATTTTATAAATTTGTTTAACGGCTTTTGATTAGTTTTTATGAAAGTGAACGCCGTTTAAGAGCGTGTTTTTGGATCACGTCACATGAAATGCACCAGGATCCTCGACACCTCTTATTCAACGTTTTGGGATTTGGATTTGGGTCGCATGAAATACACACCCGAGTTTAGGAAAGTAATATTATTAAAATTCGCGCCTAAAGTGGCTAGCGTCTTATTAGCTTTGCGGGAAGCCATGAAATGGCATGTCCCGAATTTCTAAAATATTTTTAATAAAGCATTTAATGAGGGTCCCGCAATTTATGTGTTTTGTTTGGCGAGGCTCATCTCAGTTTTGTTTAAAGGCAAGCCCTAAAGCAAGCTATGATTTTCTAATAAAAGAGAAAAGTCCTAACTAATTAATATTATAAAATTCGGGCTCCAAGTTCAAGTCCGGGTTCAAACAAAAGGGCAAGCCTTTTAGCTTAGACTCGCTACCTAACTCGAAGGCCCAAATTGGTATCAAGGCGTTTTAACTTGAAAGGAAAAGAATCTCAGATTTTTAACATATTGGATCAAAAATACAGCCCAATCCTAGTGTAATTATTTCAATACTAGATGACACATGGGCCTCATCATTGAGCCTAGTAGGAGAAGGTGAATTATTGGTGACTACCATCAGCCTTTGGACCTCGAGACAAGCCCAATTGGGGTAGAACGAGCAGGCCTGGGATAAAGGGTACGGGCTGACCATCCTGGGCTCATGAACAAGCCCAAACTCGTTTAGAGCAATGGAAACTTACTAATTAGGACAATGCATAACAGAAATTCCAACTTCATTTAATTCTTATCTTGCATTTCAGATCTAACTGAAGACATTTACACCATTTTAGGAGGTTTGACAATTGGATTAATATAATTGAACTCGGTTATGATGTAGAAATGCTGTTTTAATTTCGAAACTCAAATATAAATATATAGACTAAATTACAAGCTGTTTTTTTTACTTTCAAAAAATCAAAACTGTTTTTAACACTCATTAAGGAATGTATAAACACCCTACAACTAAAGCCGAATTACAACTGAATTGCAACTCCTATGATTAATCAGCACCTTAATCTGTAAGTGAACATCTAATAGCTAAACTAACATTTACACAACTAAAATCTATTTAGAACAATCCTGCGCATCTAAAATAATTTGTACAGTCCAATGCAGTCCATACTTATTTACAACAAGAACAGTATCTAAGTCAAAGAATACATTCGAATGTAAACATTAAGCAAACTAAATCTCCAGCAAACTCGTGCAACAACTTCATTTTTGATTGCGATTTGATATCTACATGATATGGGATTCATGAAGTGTACCTGGAATTACAACAAGATAGAAAGGAAGAAGAAGATCAGCAGCAGTATCAAGCAGATGATCAAATAGCCCAGAAATAGATTCAGCAACCCAGGAAATAATATCAAAACCAATCCGAGATGAATTATGGAAGAACAACACCAACAGTCAAACAAACAAACTTGAATAGACCTAAATCTACTTGAAACTGCGGCCAGGAACATTCAGAGGATTTCAGCAACTCAAGCACATGCCATTTTCATGTTATTTTAGCCGGAAAATTGAGCTAATACTGGAGTTTGAACTATTTGAGAAGGAGCCTTTAAGAAAACAGTATTTTTGAAGTTTTCTCTATATCTAAGATCTAACCAAAACTTTCTAACTCTCAGATTTCATTTTTTTGTTTTTGGATTTTTTTTTTCGAAATTCTCAGCTTTTCAAAACTTGTAGGAAACTGATTTGAGTTTTTGAATTTTGAATTTTAGGGATCTCCTTCCTGTTCAGCAAGGCAATACTGGACTGCCTTTATAGGCAAGGCTCAAGGAAATTTTTCAATTTTCATTTACCCCCTTGCCCCTTCTTTTATTTTTCAATTTTAGCTAATTAGTCCCTAAAGTCTTGACTTGTTTCTCAAGTTAAGCCCTAAACTACTGAGATTCTGACTGAAACCCTCCTCTAGAAGATTCTAGGAAGTTCTAGTTTAGTTACT
>NW_017675924.1:3208-8614 GCF_001879085.1 Nicotiana attenuata | reverse complement strand
GACCCACACAAACTTTCCGGCTTCTCGTGAACCCATTAATCAGTATTTCAAAACCAGGGAACCTTGCCAGGACTCCTTTAGTGGCGAGATGTCTTCTTTTCGGCCGACAGCGCCCTTTGCAGGTTTTCGCTAATCGACCTCTCTCATTTCTCTTCTCACCATCGCCCGATAGTGCTCTTTACGAGTTTTCACCCAACGGACTCTCTCATTTTCAATTTCTCTTCTCACTGTCGCCTTATGGTGCCCGAAGGTTTTCACCGATAAGACTCTCTCATTTAATTTTTCTCAATTTGGACTATACCAGCTTCCAACAATGTTGCTTTTCAATTCTCACGCCTTTGCCAATTGATCAGAAGGACTTGGACGAGGTTTCGGGTAAAAGAATTCTGGACGGAAGTACAACTTTGGAACCGTTTTGGCGGATTCATGGCCGAACCATTATATCATCTGCCCCAGTTTCATTTTTGGGGGAATTGGGATTTTTGTTTTGGTGTGACTGAATCTCAGCGAGAGGCTGCCTACGTATCCTTTCGGAATCAAGTCAAACGTAGTTCAGAAACAATTTTTTTTTTGTTTTTGTTTTGTTTTGTTTTTCTTTTCTTTTTTCTTTTTCTTTTTCTCTTTTTCTTCTTTTTTGTTTTTTTTTTTTGTTTTTTTTACTTTTTTTTTTCCCGGGTTACTTCCGGGTTCCAAAGAGGGTGATCAAAGAAGAGTAACCGGCTCAAAGGGTTTACAAAGGATTGATAGTATTGGGTAACGGGAAAGAAAGCCTTCGTCATCTCAATTACGCAAAAGCCATCGCCACAAGAGGCCTAGACATAGTAACTTTTTACTGCATCTGCATTGACTGTTGTTTCAGGATTATTCCCTTTGATGTCTCCCAGATACAGTGCTCCTCTTGGCAATATCTTTCGGATGATGTATGAACCCTTCCAATTAGGAGCGAATTTTCCTTTTGCTTCCTGGTGATGAGGGAGAATGCATCTTAACACGAGNCGGAAACTTTCTGAAAGCGTTTTTTTTTTTTTTTTTTTTTTTTTTTTTCGTTAAGATTTGCCAAAGAGTTCCTGTCTGACGCGATGTCTATGTTGTACTGAAGTTGTCGAACAAAGTCTCGGGCCAGATCATCCCAAATATGCCAACGCGAGACATCTTGGTCCATATACCATTCTGAAGCGATACCAATCAAGCTTTCTCCAAAATATGCCATCAACAACTCTTCTTTGCCACCGGCTCCCCGTAACTGATTGCAATACTTCTTCAGGTGAGTAATGGGGTCACCGTGTCCGTCATACTTCTCAAATTTTGGTGTTTTGAACCCTGACGGCAAGTGTACATGAGGGAACATGCGCAAATCAGTATAAAAAACACTTTTCTGCCCGCTTAAGCCTTGCATATTCTTCAAGCTCTACTCAAGGCTCCTCATTCTTTTCGCCATCTCATCTTGTTCAGGAGCTTTGGGAGTTTTATCCTGCCCCGGTGTAAGCTCAAATGGTTGTGGCTGAGAGTAATTATGTGTGGGATATTGAGGAGGATCCACTGGAAAGACAGGATTTTGGAAAGCGAAAGCTGAGGGATTAAAGGCGGGCCTTGGCAGTGAGGGTTGTGTTGTAGCAGAGCACGGTGGAGCAGTGAAGATGTTAGGAGCCGCTCCTACTGGGAACACCTGGGGGCGGACCTCAGAAGGCGTTCCGACGAAGTGAGCGGTCATGATAGGCTGTCCCAAAGGAGTATAAGGGTGGTTGATGGGGATATTGGAGGTACCCTCGGATCTAGGGAATAGTTCAGGAAATCCAGGGACGGCGCTTGGAGGCTCTCTTCCATGGGTCCAGGCATCCCACATCTCCAGGAGTCGGAGACGTAGTATCCGGTTCTCTTCCGCTGTGACAGACTCAGATGCAGGGATCCCCGAGATGGGGCTGTCCTCAGAGATGGGGACTGCGGGCAAATTCATTTCTGTAGACATTTTCACACTTCCTTTCGATCTGGTAAAGTATTGATGTGATGCCAGCTTACCACAACCAACCACCGTGTTTAAAAGCTAGGCTGGAATTGACAGCAACACACGGTTAGTTTGAGACAAAGAACAGATAGGTAATCGCACATTGGGGTGTGATGCACCTATACAGTTAAACGGATGTCTACATGTTTGCACTGGTTGCATGCGTCATCCCGACTTTTCTTTTCTATTTTCTCTTCTTTTGATTTCCACTCTTTGTTTTTCTTGCTTTTCTTTCTCTTTTTGTTTTTCTCTCGTTTCTCTTTTCCCTCTATTTTTCATTTTCTGCTTTTCCCTTTTCTTTTGCCATGGTATTTCTCTCGATTCCTTATTTTCTCTTTTTGCGTTTCTTTTCCTCTCTTGTTTTTCCTTCCCTCGTGTTTTCTTCTTCTTTTTTCTTTCTTTTCTCTTGTTTTTTCTTAGGGTTACGGTCGAATCCTATGGAGATTGCCTACGTATCATGACCCCGCATGAATCAGACCAAGCGTAGTTCTTGCAAATAAGGTAAATAAGCTAACTCTTTTGTTTTTTTTTTGGAATTTTGAAAGAAATATGTATTTTTTATTTTTGATTTTGATTTTTCTTTTGAATTTTTGAAAGAAAGACTTCTAAACATTTCTTTTCTTTTTATTGGAACTTTGGGAACTTTTAGAAGTAAAAATATTTTCAAAAATATTTTCGGACTCAATTTTTCAAAATTTGTATTTTTCTTTATTTTTATTTATGAAAGAAAGACAGCTAAGGAGTATTTTAATGACTTATTCTGACATAAAAGGAAAAAGTGGCTATTTTTGCAAACTTTTCTTTATCTAGAAAAACAAAGACTTGGTTTTGCAGATACGGCCTTTCAGCACTTCTGGGAGGAAGATTTTAATGTTGTGTCCACAAACCCTTTTAAAAATGACTCAAGGTGGTTGCTCTTGCAAAAACAGCCTTGCGGCGCCCTTTTGGGGACATTCGGCTTATTTTAAAACAAGAATGGCATCACCCGACTTATTGTCGAACAAAATTAAAATTTTGGTATTTTTGGCTATTTTTGCGAAAGGGTGGTTGGACCCGATGAGGGTTGCCTACGTATCTCACATCCGGTGAGAATCAAACCAGCGTAGTTCGGTACGATTGGGAATGGAGTAAACTAACTCTTTTTTTTATTTTTATAAAACTTAGACCATGAAGCTTTAAGGCAAAAGAAAATATTTTTTGTTCGAATTTTCAGATATTGAATTTTAAGAAAAACGTTTTGAATTTCCGAGCTTTTATTTATTTATAAAAGTACTTCTAAGGAAAAGCAAAAATATTTTTGGACCTCAAATTTTTTTTTCAAAATTTTTATTGACATTTTAAAAAAAAAAGACTTCTAAAAAAAAGTATTTTTGGATTTTTGTTTCTGATTTTTTTTTTTTTTGATTTTTGAAAAAAAATACTTCAAAATGAAGGAAACCTGTATTTTTTTTATTTTTATTGATTTTTCTTTTCGCATGAAAGACATTAGAAAGAAGGAAACAATATTTTTTTGTTTTTTTGAGTTTAAAAACTACTTTTACTTCCCTTTTTTTTTGAGTTTTCTAAGGAAAGATTTTTAAAGAAAGAACTAAAGGAAAATATTTTTGGATTTTTTGAAAATTGGGGTCGGAACCGATGAGGTTTGCCTACGTATCTCACATCCGGTGAGAATCAGACCCGCGTAGTTCGGTCAGATTCGCCTAAATCAAAACTATTTTGAACAACAATTTTCTTCCTATTTTTCAAGCATTTCGGTACTATTTGGGCATTGGGGGTTTTCAAAGCAAATGATCACCCTCACTTAGTCCTAACACTGCTTATTTTCTCAATTTTCACTCATTTAGACAAGCCGGTCAACATGCAAAGCTGAGCAAATAAATGCGCAAGTAGCACGTAAGATGCATCAGGATGGTCAATTCATTTCAGGTCACCTGTCCTAGACGGACCCAACCACTGTGTTGAGTCCCCTAAGTCAAATGCACATGATGCAAATGAGCGTCCTACTAGGGATCCGGCATGAGTTTTTGTTCTTCTAGGTTTAACCCTAGGTTTATTGGTCTAGACCTGGCTTACCCGAGCGGACGACTCGAGCCGAGGGGGAGGCAGCGTACCGGGGATACAGAAGCTCCGCCGGCTTAGCAACTTATCCAAAACTCGTTCTAAATTGGGAAAGACTCTAAACAGAAGAGAAGCTACACGAAGTGCACCCTTCTCCATGATGTAGAAAACTCAGAAAGAGGAAGGGATTCGCGATAGTTTATATATACAATTTCAACAAATATCAAAGCGGTAAAACATTTAGCACATATAGCATGGAACATGTAGAAAAATCAGATAAAGCCAAATATAACAATTGTACTAAGCTCGAATTCTTGAACCCTGAATCGAAATTCTGGGTTCGTGTCCCCAGCAGAGTCGCCAGGGCTGTCACACCTCCTTTTTTACACACCTACCCCGAAGGATAAATATATAAGGGAGTTTTTCCATTTAAAGTGACATTATTCGAAATGGGAGTATTTATTTATTTTTAGAATCACCACTTGGGAAAGGATTGGCTTTTGGTGTCCCAAGTCACCGGTTTAACTTAAATCCCAAATCGAGGAAAATTGTCGACTTCCCAATTGGAGTCTGCGAACCAGAAATTCTGAATAAGGAATTCTGTTGACCCGAGGGAAGGTGTTAGGCACCCCCAGATCCCGTGGTTCTAGCACGGTCGCTTAAATTATTATAAATGGCTAAAATCTGATTTTTATACATGTTATCCTATTGCAATTTTAAGATTATTTACCGCTTTAGTTATGTTTACGAAAGTGAACGCCGTTTAAGAGTGTGTTTTTGGATCACGTCACATGAAATGCACCCGGATCCTCGACACCTTTTATTCAACGTTTTGGGATTTGGATTTGAGTTGCATGAAATGCGCACCCAAGTTTAGGAAAGTAATATTATTAAAAGCGCGCCTAAAGCGGCTAGCGTCTTATTAACTTTGCGGGAAGCCATGAAAATTCGCTAAATGGCATGTCCTGAATTTCTAAAATATTTTAATAAAGTATTTAATGAGGGCCCCGCAATTTATGCATTTTTATTTGGCGAGGCTCGTCTCATTTTATTATTTTAAGGCCAGCCTAAAGCGAACTACGATTTTCTATTTAATTTGTCTCTAAAAGGGTCAATTAATTTGCATTTATAAATTCGGGCCTCGAGTTCAAGCCCGAATTCAAACAAAGGGAGGACCCTCTAATTTGAACCCGCTGCCTAACTCGAAAACCAAAATTTATATTGCAAACTAATTCCCCATATTCCTAATGTAATTTTAAAGGCTTTGACCTATACAAGTTTTTGGGCCTTCAAACTTGGATTTTTGGACTTGGCCCTACGAATAAGATGGCGTCAGTTTGTTTTGC
>NW_017675924.1:0-2153 GCF_001879085.1 Nicotiana attenuata | reverse complement strand
CCCCCAACACAGCATTAACACTTTATTACTAACCTCAAGCCGGCCAAAGTCCTAGCTTGCTACGCCCTTGCCTTTCGAATTCACCTCTTCGCGCGCCGAATCTGACCAAAACCACAACGAATACGTCACAATATGCTAAGGGAATATAACCCAATCGAAAAACATCAAAAATCACGAAGTTGGCAAAACCCGAGCCCCGGGCCCACTTCTCGAAAAATTATAAAATTCACATCACCAGATTCCTTGCCTCGCCGCGAGCCTATACATATAAAGAACACCAAAATCGGAGTCCAAATGACCCCTCAAATTCCCATTTTTGTTCTCTTAGGTTTCAAGCCCTAAACCACCATTTTTGACCTTAAATCCTTAAGTTTTCAGTGTAATTTCATGTATTTGGATGATAAAATTGTGTTCTAAGTCCAAGAATTCTTACCTGATCGAAGTCCTTGAATTTCCTCTTCAAAATCGCTCAAGAACACCCCAAGTCCGAAGTTAAAAATATATTTTCTGTAAAATTTTGCGAAGGGATTAAAACCCACTTCTGATCAGTTGTTTCCGCTTCTGCGGTCCTTTGTCGCTTCTGCGACTACTGCATCTGCGGTCATTTTGCGCTTCTGCGGAATCTCACTTATTGTCCAAAATTCCGCATCTGCGGTCCTTTTGTCGCATCTGCGACTCCGCAGATGCGGTTGGCATCTTCGCACTTGCGACTACTGTCGCTTCTGCGGTTCTTGAATCGCTTCTGCGGTACCGCTTCTGCGGTCCCATTTCCGCAGAAGCGAAAATACCAGAAGCAGCAAAATTCTGCAATCTCTTTAAGTTCAAAACTTCCCGTTAGCCATCCGAAATCACCCCGAGGCCCTCGGGACCTCAACTAAGAATACATACATGATCCAATACCTTATTCAAACTTGCACCAATCATCAAAACACTTCTAACAACACTAAAGCCATCATTTTTCATCGAATTCAAGCCTAAGTTTTTCAAAAACTTTCGAAATACGCATTCGATCAAAAATCCAACCAAATCACCTCCGAATGACCTGAAATTTTGCACACACATCCCAAATCACCTAACGAAGCTACTGCAACTCTCGGAATTCCATTCCGACCCTCGGATCAAAATCTCACCTGTCAACCGGAATTCGCCAAAATACTAACTTCGCCAATTCAAGCCTAATTCTACACCGAACCTCCAAAATCAATTCCGATCGCACTCCTAAGTCACAAATCATCCCCCGAAGCTAACCAAATCATCGGAATTCAAATCCGAGCCCTCTAACACAAAAGTCATCATCCGGTTGACTTTTTCCAACTTAAGCCTTCTTAAAAGAGACTAAGTGTCTCATTTCTTATCAAAACCATTCCAAACCAACTCTTACACATCAAATACTGATAATGAAACTTAAAGAAGCATAACATGGGGAAAACGGGGCGGTAACTCACGTGACGACGGATCGGGTCGTCACATACTAACTCTTAGCTTCAAACCATTCGGTTCATACATGGACAGTTACTTTGCTAATCTGGAACTTAACAACTATTTATCCCTAATTAATATGCCTTAAACAAGCTTAATCGTGGGCTGGAAATTAGACAAAGCCACTAATACTCATTTATGACCCTTTCAACAGGCAAACATGATATGCATTATTTAGAGAAGAGTATATCTATTTGCTTTGAACTCAAATCAGGATAATGTATTCTAATACCCCTAATGAGACTAAAACTAACCTTATTAAACCAAAATCATGTTCTAAAAGTTAAGTTTCGAATGTGACTTGATAGCAAAACTAATACTACTTAAATCTAACTCTAATCATCAGGATATTCACATAATTCCAAATGAGAGTCCAGCAGTTCAAATTAATACAAATAAGTAACTGTCCAAATGAATATAACAACAGATAATAAGTATGTAAAACATGCAGTTCTTCATCATTTAATCTTCAACTGCTATGGATACATGTTGATCTAAACTTCCATGTCGTTTGAGTCTAAAGTTGTACCTGGAATTGGGCAAGGTAAAGGAGAAGGAGTCAGCAGTAGAAGTAGACAAGCAGCAGTTGAAACCAGGACAACTTAATCAATTTCCAACGCAAAACAGGCTACAGCAACCAGAACAGAATACAAGAGGAACAACACCAATGAAGA
>NW_017675923.1:0-56233 GCF_001879085.1 Nicotiana attenuata | reverse complement strand
AAAAGGCCGAGGCGCGAGTCAAGTACAACCAGCTGCGTAAAAGGATCCGTGAGTGCGAGAGCGAACACCGCGAGATACAAGAGTCCAACCAGAAGCTGATTGAGGAATGGAAGGACATGGCTGTCAGTGCCAACAAATGGCTAGGATACTTGGAGCGAGGCATAGTAGAACTAGAGAGGAAATTTCTCAAGAGGGTCGAAGATTGTCAAAATACTGAAGGGACCGAAGGCGAACATCTAGCCAGAGCGTACCTGTTGCTGGGACTTCACGAGTTGGGGAAGCTATTCGACGGAGCCAAGGATGTCGAATCTGGGGAAGGTCCTTCTGGGACAAAGTAGATAGGAGTTTATCCTTTTCGTCTTAAAATGTAACAAGGCCAATGGCCATTAGTAACTTTTATTTCTTGTTTATTTAGCGTCGATTTGAGATTCATCTTACTTTTTATCAATGAAATGAGGAATTTAGCATTCCAAGTTCTCCAAATCAACATGTCGCTAGGCCTACCTCAAGCACAACGAGGTTCCCAAATTAGGACACGCTTTACATTCCTGCACTACGTGTTTAATGACCCTCACTAACTTGATTACCTTTTTTTTGTTTTATTTTTGTTTTGTTATTCCCCTCCCCAAAGGTTAGTTCGTGCACTCTGGCAACATCATCCTATTCCACGAGATCCAGGGGCCCTCCACCCACTCTTCCTCTTAGTCCTGTTAAGAACAAGAACAAAAGCAAGATGGAAGATCTGAACAACATCAGAAAAGAGAACGCAACAATAGAGGCCACTGATGGCCATGGTATTCGGGTTCCCGATGAAAATGTGTCACAACTTGAACAGAAATTGTTGAAGTTTCAGGAAGAGCTCAATCAGGTTCGGAATCTGGCCAACCTATCATTCTCCCTCAGCACCTCGGGCGCCAACTTCCCCAATGATAAAAACCCCACACCTCCTCAAAATATCCCAAAACAACAAAATCATCCCATTGCTCTGCCAAAGAACCAATGCAACACTTGCCATACCCCAAACAACGCTCCACTACTCATCCTAGAACCTCAAAACTCCGCAAATGACCATTTCCATGCCCATACGCCAGGCCACCATAACAATCCCATCTACGTGGAGACCATGCCACACTCCACCCAACATGTATCTTGCACACCTGAGTCTGATGAAAAGGATCTGCTCATCAGAAACTTGGCCGAGGAACTTAAGAAACTAACCAGCCGAATTCAAGGCGTCGAAGGAAGCAAAGGGATCGAAGGGTTGAACTATGAGGATCTCTGCATACAACCTGATATCGAACTGCCTGAGGGGTACAAACCTCCTAAGTTCGAAATGTTTGATGGTACAGGTGATCCAAGGGTCCATCTGTAGGAAAAAATGAAAGGATCCACATGAAACTATTCATGAGGAGTCTGAAAGGAGATGCGCTTTCTTGGTACATCAGCCAAGATCCCAAGAAGTGGTCGAGCTGTGTAGGTATGGCATCTGACTTTATGGATTGATTAATGTTTAATACAGAGAATGCGCTAGACGTGTTCTATATCCAGAATCTGAAGAAGAAGCCCACAAAAACATTTTGCCAGTATGCTACTCGCTGGAGGTCTGAAGCTGCTAAGGTCAGACCCGCCTTAGAAGAAGAACAAATGAACAAGTTCTTTGTCCGGGCTCAGGACCCGCAATACTATGAACGGTTGATGCTGATTGAGAACCATAAGTTTTCCGACATTATAAAACTGGGCGAAAGAATTGAAGAAGGTATCAAAAGCGGTATGGTTACAAACTTTGAGGCCTTGCAAGCTACAAATAAGGCCTTACAGTCCGGTGGTGTGTCCAAGAAAAGGGACGTAGTGGCCGTGATGGTTGCACAAAGGACTAAGTCTCCCCTCAAATACCAAACTTACCCAACACCTCCACTTACATATCAGCCCACCCCAAATTACCAAGCACCTTCACCCTCATACCAAGCTCCACCACCAATTTATCAGTCACCTCCACCTCTTACATATCAACCTACTTCACCCAGATACTCCCAACCCGCTCATGTCTGCCAAACCTATAATGCTCAACCGTCCCACTATCAGTCACCTCCTGCACGCCAAAACGTCCCTAGACCTCGACCTAATTTTGACCGCAGACCTCCAAAATAATATACAGCCATCGCCGAACCTATTGACCAGTTGTATGAGAGACTCAAAGCTGCTGGTTATGTCACCCCCATCCCTGCTGCAACCCCTGAGAAACCTTCTCAATGGGTTAACCCAAACAAGTATTGTGCATACCACTCCGGCATGAAAGGACAGACCATCGATGAATGTCCTCCTTAAAAGACAAGATACAGTCTTTGATTGATAACAAAGTCATTGTGGCAAAGGAAGCCGCTCCAAATGTCCGCAACAACCCTCTTCCGGACCATAAGGGTGAGGGTATCCACATGATTGAAGTAGAGGACGACTGGGATCCCGAGGGATCCATCGGGTTGATCATAGAAGGCGATGACCCAAAGAAACCAACAGTTACTCTCAATCCGATCATAGCCCAAATCCAACCGTCTGAGGATGCTGAGGTGAATATATCCATACCATTTGAGTTTGAACCAGCACCATCCGCATAGGCACCGACACCAGTTGAGGTTGAACTCGCGTCTCCAGCGAATGCACCCGCACCATCTGAGGTCGCGGTCCTGCCGCCCAAGGCACATATTCCATTTGAAGTAACGATAGTCGCGCCTATCCCAGTGGCAACGTCGACCATGACACCATTCCTTACAAAAGTTGTACCCTAGGAATATATAGCCGAGGCTAGGAGGAAAGGAAAGGTCAGGTTCAAAGAGACTGTCGCAGTGCAGGGTATGACAAGAACTGGTAGAGTCTATACCCCTGAACATCTGGCTGAGTCAACCAAGCAGGCCTCCAACCGGCCACCCATCATTGAGACAGGACCAGACGACCTTTGGAGAAAAATACAGGCCAAGGGGTATTCGGTCATCGACCAGTTAAACAAGACGCCAGCACAAATCTCCATTCTCTCTTTGCTGCAAAATTCTGAGGCGCACAAGAATGCTCTGCTAAAGGTTCTGAGTGAAGCATACGTACCAAGCAACATCACTGGCGGGGAAATGGCTAACATGGTAGGATAAGTGCTGGAGAGCCATAAGATCACCTTTCATGAGGACGAGCTGCCACTTGAGGGGCTGGGCCACAACAAGGCACTGCACATCACTGTGCAATGCAAGGACTATTTCATCACCAGAATCCTGACCGATGGGGGCTCCAGCCTTAACATATGTCCGTTGGTGATGCTCAAGAAGTTAGGTAAAGGGCTGCACGAGATAAAGGATGGAGCGATCAACGTGAAAACTTTTGATGGTTCCCAGAGGTCCACCATTGGTGAGATTATTCTATGCTTGTAGATGGGACAGACCTGGTTTGATGTCGATTTCCAAGTAATAGATGTGCCAGCGTCTTACAACTTGCTGCTGGGACGTCCATAGATTCACGCTGCTGGGGCCGTAGCATCAACACTGCATTAGGCAGTAAAATTCGAATGGAATCACTAGGAGGTGATCATTCACAGTGACGGTAGCAACCCTATATACTGTCGTCAGACCATTCCGGCAATCGAGGGAAGAAGGAAACTAGGCGGAGAAACTTACCACCACATCGAACGGGTCAATGCTGTCGACAAAGACAAATGGTGGGATAACAAAATCGAGAGTATACTGAATTGGAGTGGGTACGAGCCTGGCAAGGGACTCGGCAAGAACCTCCAAGGAATCGCTAAGCCCATAAAACTCAAGAAACATGGCACTACCTTCGGTTTGGGATATGATTACACCTGGGAAGAATTCAACAATTGGTCGCCACCATGGCGCGGTCCTTACTACCCATTGGACAGGCAATACTGCGTCTGGAGCAGACTTTCCAACAGGCCGACATTGTTTATAGGTCAGATGAAGAAGAGGCACTGGCAGCGGTGAAGAACTTGTTCATAGAGGACAATGACATGGACTGTTGTGTTATTCTCAAGGAGGAGGGGGAGGAAGGCCCTTCCATACAGGCTGTGAGCAGAGGGGCACGCCTCAATAACTGGACCATCAGGACAACCAGAGCCCGACGAGCCTCGGGGTAGCAAGGCTAAAACAAGCATTATCCATTGTTTTTACTAAATGATTTTCTTTTCGCATTTTTCAATTTCCGCAATAAGATCTTCAATGATCAAAATAATTATTCAATTTATTAAAAGCATGTTTGATTTTTCTTATGAATTAATATTTTTTCTATCTTTTCCCTCCTTACTTTACTTATACAGCATTACTATTACTTCTCTTGATGAACCAATGACTATGACATGCAATGAGACAACGCAACAAACGGATATTGATTTAGAGGAAGATGACATACCTGATGATATTGTCAAAGAAGTTGAGGACTTTGAGAACAGACCTAAGTCCAACATGGATGAAACTGAAATTGTCAACCTGGGAGATGCAGAAAACGTCAAGGAAACGCGAATCAGCATTCACCTATCGCCATCGGAGAAGAAAGAATACACAGAATTTCTAAAAGAGTATGAGGACATATTCGCCTGGTCGTATGATGACATGACTGATCTGATTATGTCTATTGTAGCTCACAAACTGCCAACCGATCCAACGTGTCCACCGGTAAAGCAAAAGCTCAGAAAGTCCAAGCTTGATATGAGTCTGAAAATCAAGGAAGAAGTCACCAAGCAGATCAAAGCTAAGGTTCTTAGGGTGGTTGAGTACCCGACATGGTTAGCCAATATCGTGCCAGTACCAAAGAAAGACGGGAAGGTCCAAGTCTGTGTCGACTATCGGGATCTCAACCGGGCCAGTCCAAAAGACGATTTCCCTCTGCCGGATATACACATCCTGATTGATAATTGCACCAAGCATGAGCTGCAGTCATTTGTAAATTGTTCGCTGGTTATCATCAGATCTGGATGGATGAAGAAGATGCTGAGAAAATGGCTTTCATTACGCCGTGGGGAATGTACTGTTACAAGATGATGCCATTTGGCTTGAAGAATGCAGGGGCCACCTACATGAGGGCCATGACTACCATTTTCCATGACATGATACACAAGGAGATAGAGGTATATGTGGATGATGTTATTATCAAATCCAAGAAGGCCACTAACCACATAAAATATTTGAGGAAGTTTTTCAGTAGATTGCGGAGGTACAACCTGAAACTAAACCCCGCAAAGTGTGCATTTGGGGTTCCTGCTGGGAAGTTGCTGGGGTTATATGAGTTGCCGAGGAATAGAACTGGATCCATCGAAGGTCAAAGCCATTCAAGAATTACCACCGCCAAAGAACAAGAAAGATGTGATGAGTTTCTTGGGAAGGCTGAACTACATCAGCTGATTCATAGCACAGTCTACAGTTATCTGTGAGCCAATCTTTAAGATGTTAAAGAAGGACGCCGCTACTAAATGGACCGATGACTGCCAAAAGGCCTTCGACAGAATCAAGGAGTACCTATCAACACCACCAGTCTTAGTTCCGCCTGAGCCAGGGAGACCCTTATTACTCTACCTTGCAGTGTTAGACGGAGCTTTCGGCTGCGTTCTGGGGCAATATGATGAAACAGGGAGAAAGGAACAAGCCATTTATTATCTCGGCGAAGTTCACCCCGTACGAGGCCCGGTATTCTCTATTGGAACGCACCTGTTGTGCTTTGACTTGGGTGGCTCAGAAGCTGAGACATTACTTTTGCGCCTATACTACATATCTCATATCAAGAATGGATCCTTTGAAGTACATCTTTCAGAAGCCCATGCCCACTGGCAAGCTGGCCAAGTGGCAGATCCTGTTGAGTGGGTTCGGCATTGTTTACGTAACTTAGAAAGCGGTCAAGGGACAAGAACTAGCAGACCACCTCGCTGAGAATCCCATGGATGGAGAATAAGAACCCCTGAAAACGTATTTTCCTGATGAAGAGGTATCATTCATAGGAGAAGACATTGCAGAATCCTATGATGGTTGGAGAATGTTCTTCGATGGAGCAGCAAACTTCAAAGGAGTTGGCATATGAGCAGTCTTGATATCAGAAACCGGTCAGCATTATCCAGTGTTCGCCAAGCTCAGGTTTCCCTGCACCAACAATATGGCCGAGTATGAAGCTTGCATCTTAGGACTCAAAATGGCCATTGACATGAACGTTCAAGAGCTGCTAGTAATTGGAGATTCAGACTTATTTATACATCAGGTACGAGAAGAATGGGCAACCAAGAACTCCAAGATACTTCCATATCTACATCATGTACAGGAACTGAGGAAAAGGTTCACGAAGACGGAGTATCCATAATGAGTTCGCCGATGCATTGGCTACCCTATCATCTATGATACAGCATCCAGACAAGAATTTCATTGATCCCCTTCCACTGAAAATCCATAATCAGCCAGCTTACTGTGCCCATGTTGAAGAAGAAGCAGACGAAAAGCCTTGGTTTCATGATATCAAGGAATACTTGGCAAAAGGAGAGTACCCAGAGCTTGCGAATCCTACTCAGAAACGCACACTTCAGAGATTGTCCAACAACTTCTTTCACAGTGGAGGAATCCTGTATAGGAGGACTCCTGATTTGGGATTATTAAGGTGTGTCGACGCAAAAGAAGCATCCAGGCTACTAGAGGAAATTCATGCTGGGACCTGCGGTCCACATATGAACGGTTTTATCCTAGCAAAGAAGATACTTCGGGCTGGTTACTTTTGGATGACCATGGAAACGGACTGCATCCAGTATGTCTGGAAATGCCACCGCTGTCAGATACATGCAGATATGATAAAGGTACCTCCGAGCGAGCGTCACACAACAAGCTCACCATGGCCATTCGCCGCCTGGGGAATGGACGTTATTGGACCAATCGAGCCTGCTGCTTCCAACGGACACAGGTTTATTGTTGTAGCCATAGACTATTTCACCAAATAGGTCGAAGCAGCATCTTACAGAGCGTTAACTAAGAAAGTCGTGGTAGACTTTGTCCGCGACCGCATTGTTTGTCGATTCGGGGTTCCAAAGTCAATCATTACTGATAACGGCTCCAACCTCAACAGTGACTTGATAAAAGCTATGTGTGAAACTTTCAAGATTAGACACAAGAATTCCACGGCCTACAGGCCTCAAATGAATGGAGCTGTAGAAGCCGCCAACAAGAACATCAAGAAGATATTGAGGAAAATGATAGAAAAGCATAAATAGTGGCACGAGAAGTTATCATTTGCTCTATTGGGATATCGCACCACAGTCCGCACATCAACCGGAGCAACCCCCTATATGCTGGTTTATGGTACAGAGGCTGTCATTCCCGCTGAGGTAGAAATTCCTTCCCTAAGGATCATACATGAAGCTGAGCTCGACGACGCAGAATGGATAAAAAGTTGTTATGAGCAACTAGCCCTTATTGACGGAAAGAGAATGAGCGCAGTTTGCCATGGTCAACTCTATCAGAACAGAATGTTCAGAGCCTTCAACAAAAGAGTCAAGCCAAGACAGTTCACACCGGGGCAGCTGGTGTTAAAGAAAATTTTTCTGCATCAAGATGAAGCCAAAGGGAAGTTCTTTCCTAACTGGCAGGGCCCATACATGGTTCACCAGTTTTGACGGGAGGAACCTTCAATCATACAGAAATGAACGGAGAAGTCTAGCCAAAGCCGATCAATTCAGATGCAGTCAAGCGTTACTATGTGTAATCCTTATGCTTTCCTTATATAATGTAAATTAAACTATGCCTGACCTGATTCCCGTTTAAGAGGGGATACGTAGGGAGCCTTATGGGTTTGGTCATAATTCAATAAAATTTTCATTTTCCCCCTAAATTGGAAACTGGGGCAGAATTTTGAGGAGGACCCTCAAAATTCCGTAGTAAGAGAGGTTGCAATGTCTCGAACCACATCACAGTCGTCGGTTCATCTAAAAGCTGGTTTAATTATACATTTATGTCATACTTTTACAAAATCATGCATGTTTATTATCGAAACTGCTTTGTTTAGCAACGCTACCCCAATGATACAGACAGTATCACCGGATCAAAGCCGAGCAAGTCAAGCAAAGCCTGTGGGGATACGAACTGACCTTCCCCCTTACAAAACTCACAATTTTTCTTTGGATGCAGGCACTAGGATTGCGAAATCATTAAACATACTATACACCCATGAGACAAACATTATTCAGGAATACAACTCTCAGAACCGTTGCACTTACCAACAATTGCTATCCGCACACCAGTGATGTCCCGTATGTCACGATGCTCCCAATAATCACAAAGCCGCAATATGTTATCAGCTAAGAAAACTCTACTCTCATTTGTTATCTTATTTCTTGCATAAGGCTACTATTCTGCCTTCCAAGGTTAAACTCTACCTCCATCTACATCTGCATTGCATAAGGCTACCATTCTGCCTTCCAACTTGCATAAGGCTACTATTCTGCCTTCCGAGGTTAAGCTCTACCTCTATCTGCATCTGTTGCATAAGCCTACCATTCTGCCTTCCAACTTGCATAAGGCTACTATTCTGCCTTCCGAGACTAAACACTGGCTCCATCCACATAGCACGACTGAAAGATCGCCACATTGCTACATCGCATGGCTGAAAGATCGCCACATTGCACGGCTGAAAGATCGCCACATTGCTACATCACACGGCTGAAAGATAGCCACATTGCACGGCTGAAAGATAGCCACATTGCTACATCGCATGGCTGAAAGATCTCCACATTGCACGGCTGAAAGATCGCCACATTGCTACATCGCACGGCTGAAAGATCGCCACATTGCACGGCTGAAAGATCACCACATCGCACGGTCGAAAGATCGCCACATACTACATTGAACGGCTGAGAGATCGCCACATGCTACTGCATCCTTCATGGGCTGAAATATCGCCAACTCATCCAAAGGCGTCATCGTTCGGAGGCACCATCTTCATAGCCCGAGAACACCATGTCATGGCCCGAGGATTTTCTTTCAATCTTTTGCATGTCATCATTCAAAGGCATCATGGTTCGGAGGACATCATTTCATGGCCTGCGAATCCTTTATTATACACTTCATGGCCCAGGACATCATGGTCTAAAGACGTCACCTTAACCGTCCAAAGACAGCATTCATGGTCCAGCGGGAATTTGTATCATGTCTAAATTTGCGCACAATATATGCTATTATTGCTTATTTGCAGGTAAACCGGCAAGCAATAGCCATCCCGGCGGGAGCGATTCCGCTCCAGTGCCCGCAGCCATATCAAACCTAACCATTCCCGTAAACCGTCCACTCACCCAGCCTTAGATATTACGTCACTGAACTACATACGACCTGATTCCTATAATACCAGGGATATGTAGGCAGCTTGGAAGCCGGGGTACGGCCTGAATCTTCCAAAACCGTTTCGCTCGGTCAAAATTGGCCATCATTTTTTTACCCGAAAACTCTTTCATCCTTTCCGGGTAAAGAGGGGCAACTGTTGACACTCAATTTTTTCCTTTATATTTTCAATATGCAAAATACTTTCAAAATAGCGTATATACATATATAAGCATGTCCAAGCGTTTTATTTTTTTATAATTGTTAAGGTTTTAAATTGATTTATTTTCCTTTTATTTCATCCATAAAATCCCAATAATTATGTCAGAAATTTTTATTTGGGTAATTCATCTATTGGATTTTTATATTTATGCCAAAATATGGCTAAAATAATTTTTTACATATTTTTACAAATTCATTTAGTATTTTTAAAGCTAAATTGCACACAATTGCAATATTAGCCATTTTTAAGGTTTAATTGTGTTTTATATTCATAAAATTGAGTCTGGTATTTTTAAATTGTTAATTATGTATTATAGAGCATTTTAGTTTTTTCAATTTATTCTCAGAAGTCATTTACTATTTTGTATAAATTAAAAGGGGAAAAATGGCTATTTAAATTTTAGCCTAAAATTGGCTTTCAATTTAACCCCAAATCAAACCCAATTCCCCAGCCCATTTCTAATTTAACCCGACCTACACCCTTTAAAACCAACCCGAACCCGGATTCCCCACCTACCCTTTTAATGTAGGTCGTTGATCATTCTGATCAACGGCCACCATCGCCCTTACCTTAATTAGTCCCAAACGACCCCAAAACCCTACCATTTGTTACAATCCGCCGCCTTAGAATCCCCTTCCTCTCAAACTCTCTCTGCAACACCGCCTAAACCCTAGCCGCCGCCACCCAAATCTACCCTAATTCCCTTCAATCCTCACCTAATCCATGGACTCCCATGGTGATTGGAGGCGTGTACTCGTCTCCTATGTCTACTGGTTACCTATTTTCGTGGTTCCATGGATAGATCTCGAAGGGATCTGGTCCAATCCCTGCTCAACTTCGATCTCTAGTCTTTTTCCGGCCACCCATGGCTGTTCAAGTCAGATCCTTGACTTTTCCGGCTAGATCGGTAACTTTTCAAAGTCTTTCTCACTTTCTCTGGGTTCTTTGAAACCCTAGCTTTAAGAGCTTTTCGATTTTCTTTCAGATCTTAGATCTGTGCACGTTATGAACTTCTTGATGTTTTCCAAAAGGTTTTTCGATTTTCTTTCAAAGTGACTCTTCATTTTCAAATTAGGGTTTGTTAAAACTCTTCTTAAAGACCTCTTCTCTGATTTTCAGTGTTGTTTTACTATGTTTAAACGATGTGCTTATGTTTTTCTTCTATCTGGTTCATCGTGTTGATACCTTAGGTACTTTTGGGTTTTAACCGAGTTTGAAGCTGTCTTTTGTTTGTTTGTATGAATGTCTGTTTTGATTGAGTCCTTTGTGTTTGAATCTTTTTCTTGCTTGACTTACCTGGTTCTGAGTTCTTACCATTTTTAACTCGACTGTGGCATAAACCCTAATTTCTTAAAAGGGTTTTCCTCACTTATTACTATGAGTTCTTTATTTGTTTCTGACTTTCTTTACCTGTTAAGACTGATTTCTGCACTTTGGCTCTACGTATGATCCATGACTACTTGACCTTTTTGCCTACTGTGTTTCAAGTATGTTTCTTTACTACTGAATCCTAACTTACTACCGCTACTGCTGTATGTTTAATTTGCTCCTCTTTGACAATATGTTTTACCCTGCATGTCTAGTAGCATGTGCATCCCTTGCTATTTATATGTTGAAAAGCAGAGTCATGATTCTTTCTTGATTGATCTTTTTTTTTTTCAATGTTATGACTGATTGCAAAGGGTTCCCTTATAAACCCTAATTTTTACTCGCATTTGTCTAAATTGATTGATTCCCTTCCCTCCATTACTGTGATATTTTACCTTGAATCCTTTCCCAAAATTAAGTATAGTTTGTACTTAGACTGAAATATTTACCTTCATACTTTTACTGCCCCTTATATGGCAAGAATCAATTTGTCTCAAACTGATTTCTTTCCTTAATTAGCCCTGTTAGTNGGCAAGAACCTCCAAGGAATCGCTAAGCCCATAAAACTCAAGAAACATGGCACTACCTTCGGTTTGGGATATGATTACACCTGGGAAGAATTCAACAATTGGTCGCCACCATGGCGCGGTCCTTACTACCCATTGGACAGGCAATACTGCGTCTGGAGCAGACTTTCCAACAGGCCGACATTGTTTATAGGTCAGATGAAGAAGAGGCACTGGCAGCGGTGAAGAACTTGTTCCTAGAGGACAATGACATGGACTGTTGTGTTATTCTCAAGGAGGAGGGGGAGGAAGGCCCTTCCATACAGGCTGTGAGCAGAGGGGCACGCCTCAATAACTGGACCATCAGGACAACAAGAGGCCGACGAGCCTCGGGGTAGCAAGGCTAAAACAAGCATTATCCATTATTTTTACTAAATGATTTTCTTTTCGCATTTTTCAATTTCTGCAATAAGATCTTTAATGTTCAAAACAATTATCCAATTTATCAAAAGCATGTTTGATTTTTCTTATGAATTAATATTTATTTCTATCATTTTCCTCCTTACTTTACTTATACAGCATTCTATTACTTATCTTGATGAACCAATGAATGTGACATGCAATGAGACAACGCAACAAGCGGATATTGATTCAGAGAAAGATGACATACCTGACGAGATTGTCAAAGAAGTTGAGGACTTTGAGAATAGACCTAAGTCCAAACTGGACGAAACCGAAATTGTCAACCTGGGAGATGGAGAAAACGTCAAGGAAACAAGAATCAACGTTCACCTATCGCCATCGGAGAAGAAAGAATACACAGAATTTCTAAAAGATTATGAGGACATATTCGCCCGGTCGTATGATGACATGACTGGTCTGAGTATGTCTATTGTAGCTCATAAACTGCCAACCGATCCAACGTATCCACCGGTAAAGCAAAAGCTCAGAAAGTTCAAGCCGGATATGAGTCTGAAAATCAAGGAAGAAGTCACCAAGCAGATCAAAGCTAAGGTTCTCGGGTGGTTGAGTACCCGACATGGTTAGCCAATATCGTGCCAGTACAAAAGAAAGACGGGAAGGTTTGAGTCTGTGTCGACTACCGGGATCTCAATCGGGCCAGTCCAAAAGACGACTTCCCTATGCCGAATATACACGTCCTGATTGATAATTGCGCCAAGCATGAGCTGCAGTCATTTGTAGATTGTTTCGCTGGTTATCATCAGATCTGGATGGATGAAGAAGATGCTGAGAAAACGGCTTTCATTACGCCGTGGGGTATGTACTGTTACAAGATGATTCCATTTGGCTTGAAGAATGCAGGGGCCACCTACATGAGGGCCATGGCTACCATTTTCCATGACATGATACACAAGGAGATAGAGGTATATGTGGATGATGTTATTATCAAATCCAAGAAGGCCACTGACCACATAGAAGATCTGAGGAAGTATTTCAATAGACTGCGGAGGTACAACCTGAAACTAAACCCCGCAAAGTGTGCATTTAGGGTTCCTGCTGGGAAGTTGCTGGGGTTTATTGTGAGCCGCCGAGGAATAGAACTGGACCCATCGAAGGTCAAAGCCATTCAAGAATTACCACCGCCAAAGAACAAGAAAGATGTGATGAGTTTCTTGGGAAGGCTGAACTACATCAGCCGATTCATAGCATAGTCTACAGTTATCTGTGAGACAATCTTTAAGATGTTAAAGAAGGATGCCGCTACCAAATGGACCGATGACTGCCAAAAGGCCTTCGACAGAATCAAGGAGTACCTGTCAACACCACCAGTCTTAGTTCCGCCCGAGCCAGGGAGACCCTTATTACTCTACCTTGTAGTGTTAGACGGATCTTTTGGCTGCGTTCTGGGGCAACATGATGGAACAGGGAGAAAGGAACAAGCCATCTATTATCTCAGCAAGAAGTTCACCCCGTACGAGGCCCGGTATTCTCTATTGGAATGCACCTGTTGTGCTTTGACTTGGGTGGCTCAGAAGCTGAGACATTTCTTCTGCGCCTATACTACATATCTCAAATCAAGAATGGATCCTTTGAAGTACATCTTTCAGAAGCCCATGCCCACTGGCAAGCTGGCCAAGTGGCAGATCCTGTTGAGTGAGTTCGACATTGTTTACGTAACTCAGAAAGCGGTCAAGGGACAAGCACTGGCAGACCACCTCCCTGAGAATCCCGTGGATGGAGAATACGAACCCCTGAAAACGTATTTTCCTGATGAAGAGGTATCATTCATAGGAGAAGACATTGCAGAATCCTATGATGGTTGGAGAATGTTCTTCGATGGAGCAGCAAACTTCAAAGGAGTTGGCATAGGAGCAGTCTTGATATCAAAAACCGGTCAGCATTATCCAGTGTTCGCCAAGCTCAGGTTTCCCTGCACCAACAATATGGCCGAGTATGAAGCTTGCATCTTAAGACTCAAAATGACCATTGACATGAACGTTCAAGAGCTGCTAGTAATTGGAGATTCAGACTTACTTATACATCAGGTGCGAGAAGAATGGGCAACCAAGAACTCCAAGATACTTCCGTATCTGCATCATGTACAGGAACTGAGGAAAAGGTTCACAAAGACGGAGTTCCAACATGTTCCCAGAATCCAGAATGAGTTCGCCGATGCATTGGCTACCCTATCATCTATGATACAGCATCCAGACAAGAATTTCATTGATCCCATTCCAGTGAAAATCCATAATCAGCCAGCTTACTGTGCCCATGTTGAAGAAGAAGCAGACGGAAAGCCTTGGTTTCATGATATCAAGGAATACTTGGCAAATGGAGAGTACCCAGAGCTTGCGAATCCTACTCAAAAACGCACACTTCAGAGATTGTCCAACAACTTCTTTCACAGCGGAGGAATCCTGTATAGGAGGATTCCTGATTTGGGATTATTAAGGTGTGTCGACGCAAAAGAAGCATCCAAGATGCTCGAGGAAATTCATGCTGGGACTTGCGGTCCACATATGAACAGTTTTGTTTTAGCAAAAAAGATACTCCGGGCTGGCCACTTCTGAATGACTATGGAGACAGACTGCATCCAGTATGTCCGGAAATGCCATCGCTGTCAGATACATGCAGATATGATAAAGGTACCTCCGAGCTAGCTCCACACAACAAGCTCACCATGGCCATTCGTCGCTTGGGTAATGGACGTTATTGGACCAATCGAGCCTGTTGCTTCCAACGGACACAGGTTTATTGTTGTAGCCATAGACTATTTCACCAAATGGGTTAAAGCAGCATCTTACAGAGCGGTAACTAAGAAAGTCGTGGTAGACTTTGCCCGCGACCGCATTGTTTGTCGATTCGGGTTTCCAGAGTCAATCATTACTGATAACGGCTCCAGCCTCAACAGCGACTTGATGAAAGCTATGTGTGAAACTTTCAAGATCAGACACATGAATTCCACGGCCTACAGGCCTCAAATGAATGGAGCTGTAGAAGCCGCCAACAAGAACATCAAGAAGATATTGAGGAAAATGATAGAAAAGCATAAATAGTGGCACGAGAAGATATCATTTGCTCTATTGGGATATCGCACCACAGTCTGCACATCAACCGGAGCAACCTCCTATATGCTGGTTTATGGTACAGAGGCTGTCATTCCCGCTGAGGTAGAAATTCCTTCCCTAAGGATCATACATGAAGCTGAGCTCGACGACGCAGAATGGATAAAAAGTTGTTATGAGCAACTAGCCCTTATTAACGGAAAGAGAATGAACGCAGTTTGCCACGGTCAATTCTATCATAACAGAATGTTCAGAGCCTTCAACAAAAGAGTCAAGCCAAGACAGTTCACACCGGGGCAGCTGGTGTTAAAGAAAATTTTTCTGCATCAAGATGAAGCCAAAGGGAAGTTCTTTCCTAACTGGCAGGGCCCATACATGGTTCACCAGGTTTTCACGGGAGGAGCCCTCATACTTACAGAAATGGACGGAGAAGTGTGGCCAAAGCCGATCAATTCAGATGCAGTCAAGCGTTACTATGTGTAATCCTTATGCTTTCCTTATATAATGTAAATTAAACTACGCCTGACCTGATTCCCGTTTAAGAGGGAATACGTAGGCAGCCTTATGGGTTCGGTCATAATTCAATAAAATTTTCATTTTCCCCCGAAATTGGAAATTGGGGCAGAATTTTGAGGAGGACCCTCAAAATTCCGTAGTAAGAGAGGTTGCAATGTCTCGAACCACATCACAGTCGTCGGTTCATCTAAAAGCTGGTTTAATTATACATTTATGTCATACTTTTACAAAATCATGCATGTTTATTATTGAAACTTCTTTGTTTAGAAACGCTATCCCAATGATACAGACAGTATCACCAGATCAAAGCCGAGCAAGTCAAGCAAAGCCTGTGGGGATACGAACTGACCTTCCCCCTTACAAAACTCACAATTTTTCTTTGGATGCAGGCACTAGGATTGCGAAATCATCAAACATACTATACACCCATGAGACAAACATTATTCAGGAATACAACTCTCAGAACCGTTGCACTTACCAACAATTTCTATCCGCACACCAATGATGTCCCGTATGTCACGATGCTCCCAATAATCACAAAGCCGCAATATGTTATCAGCTAAGAAAACTCTACTCTCATTTGTTATCTTATTTCTTGCATAAGGCTACTATTCTGCCTTCCGAGGTTAAACTCTACCTCCATCTACATCTGCATTGCATAAGGCTACCATTCTGCCTTCCAACTTGCATAAGGCTATTATTCTGCCTTCCGAGGTTAAGCTCTACCTCTATCTGCATCTGTTGCATAAGCCTACCATTCTGCCTTCCAACTTGCATAAGGCTACTATTCTGCCTTCTGAGACTAAACACCGGCACCATCCACATTGCACGGCTGAAAGATCTCCACATTGCTACATCACACGGCTGAAAGATCGCCACATTGCACGGTTGAAAGATCGCCACATTGCAAGGCTGAAAGATCGCCACATTGCACGGCTGAAAGATCGCCATATTGCTACATCGCACGGCTGAAAGATCGCCACATTGCACGGCTGAAAGATCGCCACATTGCTACATCGCACGGCTAAAAGATTGCCACATTGCACGGCTGAAAGATCACCACATCGCATGGCTGAAAGATTGCCACATACTACATTGCACGACTGTGAGATCGCCACATGCTACTGCATCCTTCATGGGCTGAAATATCGCCAACTCATCCAAAGGCGTCATCGTTCGGAGGCACCATCCTCATAGCCCGAGAACACCATGTCATGGCCCGAGGATTTTCTTTCAATCTTTTGCATATCATCGTTCCAAGGCATCATGGTTCTGAGGACATCATTTCATGGCCTGTGAATTCTTTATTATACACTTCATGGCCCAGGACATCATGGTCTAAAGACGTCACCATAACCGTCCAAAGACAACATTCATGGTCCAGCGGGAATTTGCATCATGTCTAAATTTGCGCACAATATATGCTGGTATTGCTTATTTGCAGGTAAACCGGAAAGCAACAGCCATCCCGGCGGGAGCGGTTCCACTCCAGTGCCCGCAGCCATATCAAACCTAACCATTCCCGAAAACCGTCCACTCACCCAACCTTAGATATTGCGTCCGTTTTTGAAATATCTTCATCGGCACACTCCGTAGGTGAATCACTTAACTACATACTGCCTGATTCCTGTAATACCAGGGATATGTAGGCAGCTCGAAAGCCGGGGTGCGACCTGAATCTTCCAAAACCGTTTCGCTCGGTCAAAATTGGCCATCATTTCTTTACCCGAAAACTCTTTCATCCTTCCCGGATAAAGAGGGGCAGCTGTTGACGCCCAATTTTTCCCTATATATTTTCAATATGAAAAATACTTTCATAATAGCGTATATATACGTATATAAGCGTGTCCAAGCATTTTATTATTTTTCCATAATTTTTAAGGTTTTAAATTGATTTATTTCCCTTTTATTTCATCCATAAAATCCCAATAATTATGTCCAAAATTATTATTTGGGTAATTCATCTATTGGATTTTCATATTTATGCCAAAATATGGCTAAAATAATTTTTTACATATTTTTACAAATTCATTTAGTATTTTTAAAGCTAAATTGCACACAATTGCAATATTAGCCATTTTCAAGGTTTAATTGTGTCTTATATTCGTAAAATCGAGTCTGGTATTTTTAAATTGTTAATTATGTGTTATAAAGCATTTTAGTATTTTCAATTTATTCTCAGAAGCCATTTACTATTTTTTATAAATTAAAAGGGGAAAAAGTGGCTATTTAAATTTTAACCTAAATTGGCATTCAATTTAACCCCAAATCAAACCCAATTCCCCAGCCCATTTCTAATTTAACCCGACCTAAACCCTTTAAAACCAACCCGAACCCGGATTCCCCACCTACCCTTTTTAATGTAGGTCGTTGATCATTCAGATCAACGGCCACCATCGCCCTTAACCTTAATTAATCCCAAACGACCCCAAAACCCTACCATTTGTTACAATCTGCCGCCTTAGAATCCCCTTCCTCTCAAACTCTCTTTGCAACAGCGCCTAAACCCTAGCCGTCGCCACCCAAATCTACCCTAATTCCCTTCAATCCCCACCTAATCCATGGACTCCCATGGTGATTGGAGGCGTGCACTCGTCTCCTATGTCTACTGGTTACCTATTTTCGTGGTTCCATGGATAGATCTCGAAGGGATCTGCTCCAATTCCTGCTCAACTTCGATCTCTGGTCTTTTTCCGGCCATCCATGGCTGTTCAAGTCAGATCCTTGACTTTTCCGGCTAGATCGGTAACTTTTCAAAGTCTTTCTCACTTTCTCTGGGTTCATTGAAACACTAGCTTTAAGAGCTTTTCGATTTTCTTTCAGATCTTAGATCTGTGCACGTTATGAACTTCTTGATGTTTTCCAAAAGGTTTTTCGATTTTCTTTCAAAGTGACTCTTCATTTTCAAATTAGGGTTTGTTAAAACACTTCTTAAAGACCTCTTCTCTGATTTTCAGTGTTGTTTTACTATGTTTAAACGATGTGCTTATGTTTTTCTTCTATCTGGTTCATCGTGTTGATACCCTAGGTACTTTTGGGTTTTAACCGAGTTCTGAAGCTGTCTTTTGTTTGTTTGTATGAATGTTTGTTTTGATTGAGTCCTTTGTGTTTGAATCATTTTCTTGCTTGACATACCTAGTTTTGAGGTCTTACCATTTTTAACTCGACTATGGCATAAACCCTAATTTTTTAAAAGGGTTTTCCTCACTTATTACTATGAGTTCTTTATTTGTTTCTAACTTTCTTTACCTGTTAAGACTGATTTCTGCACTTTGGCTCTACGACTGATCCATGACTACTTGACCTTGTTGCCTACTGTGCTTCGAGTAGGTTTCTTTACTTCTGAATCCTAACTTACTACCGCTACTGTTGTATGTTTAATTTGCTCCTCTTTGACAATATGTTTTACCCCGCATGTCTAGTAGCATGTGCATCCCTTGCTATTTATATGTTGAAAAGCAGAGTCATGATTCTTTCTTGATTGATCTTTTTTTTTTTCAATGTTATGACTGATTGCAAAGGGTTCCCTTATAAACCCTAATTTTTACTCGCATTTGTCTAAATTGATTGATTCCCTTCCCTCCATTACTGTGATATTTTACCTTGAATCCTTTCCCAAAATTAAGTATAGTTTGTACTTAGACTGAAATATTTACCTTCATACTTTTACTGCCCCTTATATGGCAAGAATCAATTTGTCTCAAACTGATTTCTTTCCTTAATTAGCCCTGTTAGTATCCGTTTGAGCAGTAATCCCTTGATTAAAGGGAAGTACTTGTGTTAATTGATTCTGATTGTGGTTATTTCCATGTCTGAGTTGAAACTTTACTTGTTACCTTATTCTTCTACTCGTTTTCAAAACTATAAATACTCTACCCTCTCTTCTTTCAAAGACACGAACAATTGAGTTCAGAAGACACACTTACACACTCAAAACTTTTTCCTTCTCTATTATTACTTGTGCTACTACTTTGTCTAGCCGGCTGAAAGCCAAAGCTAGACTGTGGAATCCTGCTTATTTTACCTTTCTGCACCTTGCTTTCTCTACTGGTATGTCCTAGTTAATTTTTCAATCCTCAACAACAATATGCTTCTTTAATTGTTTCAGTTTCCCTGATTCTTGTTTACTTCTGCTTGTGGTTCTGCAGTCAAGTTACATTACTAGCATGCTGTAATATCCCCTTTCCCTCTAGATTAATGCAATCCCTTATGTTTGTCACTTACTATGAACTTGCTATCCTAAGTCCCTATTCCCTCAATGTGATTATGCTCTTTCTGACTAGCCTGTGATCATGCCAGTATCAACCATTGATGTGCATGTCCAACTAGTCCTAAGACCCTTAATGGGGTTATGACTTCTTTTCTGAGTTATATAATGACTATGGTTCTGACTCAATCACCCTGCTTTAGGATTTAATATTCAGACCTTAATTGTTTTTAAGTCGTGCTGTTTATATGCATTATTTGCGGAGGTATACATGAGCCTTTTAATTTTTTATATGTTTCCCCTCTAAATGCAGTTCTACTTGTTTTGTATGTCCCCTTAGAATTTTATCTTTAATCCTAAGAGTCAGCTTAGAACCTCCTTCTTATAGGAATAGTAGTCCTAAATTCCTCCGGGACTGATAGGAATGGGACGGGTAACAGCATGCAATAGAGGTCGAGACCAATCCTCGCTTTAATACCTTCACGGGGTGGGTAGGGTAAATATGGATATGATGACCGGTGCGCTAATACCACGTGTAGCCCCTCTTTTGAGGAGTGATTACCGAGTATGCATTGATGTGATCCATATTACAAACAAACTTAGGACCCCTTTTTCATTCACAGGCATGCTTAGATTATAACTCTTTTCAAAACCTTGCTTTTATTGTTTTTCAAACACTTGTCTATTTAAATTTAAAATCCCCTATTACTTGAGCCTTATTTGTTTACTTGCTAATTGCACAAATTCACAAAAAACTATCTGGTCGGGAACCACACTAGTGGATCCTGAGGGGTGCCTAACACCTTCCCCTTGGGATAATTTCAAGCCCTTACCCTCTCTCTAGTTATTAAATGTAGTTGTCGTTGAACCCCATAGGTGCCCTAACGAACCTTAAAAATCGTTAGGTGGCGACTCTTCAAAATACCCAATTCCCAAAAGGAAATGAGTCTTTAAACCCCATGAATGTGGAAACCCGTACTCCTCCCCGATGGAAGGGGAAGAAAAAAAAGGGGGCACGACAGGAAACTCATTCGATGAGTGCCTTACAAACCTGACACGAGTGTTGAAAAGGTGTACCGAGACTAACCTTGTACTTAATTTGGAAAAGTGCCATTTCATGGTACAAGAGGGTATAGTCTTGGAACACCTGGTATCAAGCAAGGGAATCGAGGTGGATCATGCTGAAGTTGATATGATAGCAAAGATGCTACCCCCCACATCAGTCAAGGCAATCAAGAGCTTCCTCGGGCATGCCGATTTCTACCAGAGATTCATCAAAGACTTCTCAAAAATTGCCAACCCTCTATGTAAGTTGCTAGAAAAAGATTACCCTTTCGTATTTTCTGATGATTGCAGGGTAGCATTCGAGGAGCTGAAAAAGAGGCTAGTCACAGCACCCATCATTGTTGCCCCCGACTGGGAGCAACCATTCGAACTCATGTGTCACGCCAGTGACTATGCAGTGGGGGCAGTGTTAGGACAGCGGAAAGACAAGATAATGCACCCAATTTACTACGCCAGTAGAACGTTGAGTGGAGCCCAGCTGAACTACAGTGTGACTGAAAAGGAGATGCTGGCTGTGGTATTCGCATTCGACAAGTTCAGATCATACCTGATTGGCTCTAAGGTAATTGTATATACTGATCATGCTTCTCTCAGGTACTTGATCGAAAAGAAGGAGTCCAAACCGCGCCTGATTCGTTGGGTGCTGCTACTGCAAGAGTTTGACCTGGAGATTCGTGATCGTAAGGGCACGGAAAACTAGGTCGCTGATCATCTATCGCGACTTGAAGGAGCTGAAAACTCAGTTGAGGCAGAGGATATTCTGGAAATCTTTCCAGATGAGCAGCTACTCGCCACAAGCCTTGAGGAAGTGCCATGGTTGACATTGCAAATTACCTGGCAAGCGGTATAGTTCCCTATGACCTTTCCTCTGTGCAAAAGAAAAAGTTTTACCGTGACTGCCGCATGTATTACTGGGATGAACCTTATCTGTTTAGAATTTGTGTTGACAATATGATCCGGAGGCATGTCCCCGAGATAGAAAAATCTTCTGTTTTGCAGGCATGTCACGCATCGGCATATGGCAGACATTTTGGAGGAGTCAGGACGGCAGCAAAAGTTCTAGAAGCCGGGTTCTACTGGCCAACCGTGTTTAAGGATGCACATCAATGGGTGAAGGCCTGTGATGAGTGTCAGTGAACCAAGAACATCTCCCGTCGCCATGAGATGCCCATGAACCCAATTCAAGAGGTTAAGGTGTTCGATGTATGGGGGATAGACTTCATGGGTCCCTTAGTCAGCTCCTTTGGCAATAAGTACATACTTGTTGCTGTAGATTACATGTCCAAATGGGTGGAAGCTGCAGCACTCCCCACCAATGATGCAAGGGTGGTGGTGGGATTTTTGAATAAGAATATATTCGGCCGTTTTGGGATCCCGGGAGCTATTATCAGTGACGGAGGCACTCACTTCTGCAATCGAGCCTTCAAGAAATTGCTAGCAAAGTACGATGTGCGCCACAAGGTGGCAACCCCATATCATCCTCAGACCCGTGGACAGGTCGAAGTATCGAATAGAGAAATAAAGAGTGTGCTGACCAAGACTGTGAACGCCACAAGAACTGATTGGGCCTAAAAGCTAGATGATGCACTCTGGGCCTACAGAGCCGCTTTCAAAACACCAATTGGTATGTCACCATACAAGTTGGTGTTTGGGGAGGCCTGTCACTTGCCAATGGAACTAGAACATAGAGCTTGGTCGGCATTGAAACAGCTAAATCTGGACATTGAGGATGCGGGAACAAATAGATCCATAGAAATACATGAGCTAGACGAGTTTCGATTTCTTGCTTTCGAGAGCACGAGGTTATACAAGGAGAGAATGAAGAGGTTTCACGACAAGATTATTGTTGAGCAAAATTTCAATCCCGAAGACACGGTGTTGCTTTATAACTCAAGACTAAGGCTATTTTCGGCTATACTCAGGTCACGATGGTTTGGACCATTTTGGGTGGTCGAAGTGCTCCCTTCGGGTGCGATAGAGATTGCCTCAGAAAAAGATTCCCACACATTTAGAGTCAATGTGCAAAGATTGAAACCATATGTGGGAAAGGATGAAACCAAGGAAGTGTCCGTGATCCATCTGACTGAACCTCAGAGGTCGAGCGAGCCTTAAATGCGCTTATCTGCATCGTGCCGCGATGTTAAATCAGTCGCTGCATGGGAGGCAACCCATTGACTTGTTGTAACTGTCGTGCCACAACATTAACTAAGGCGCTGGTTGGGAGGCAACCCAATGCGTAGTGATTTTAGAGTAGTTAGAATTGTTCTTTTTGATTTTAGTAAGTACTAAACAGTGCAGGTGAGCTTGGGCGAGTGATAAGTCCATCAGACGCTGAGGGAACAGGTAAAAAATTAAAAAATCTCGAGGCCCAGGAGCACGGCCGCGCTTGGGCCGCGCAGATGGCAAATCATTCTGTTTCAGGCCGAGCTACGAATACGCATATGGCCAAGTCTTCTGTTTTGCTAGCGCGGCCGCGCTTGGACCGCGCTAGTATTGTTCCGCCTGCCACTTTGTATAAATTAACATTTTTTTTCTTATTTTGTTTGTTTTAATTGTATTAATTTGTTTACCCCAACACTAACCCCCCCTATTCTCCTATCACACCTCAATCCCCTCTTCTCCCCCCACGTTTAAGGCCCTCCCTCTCCACTCAAACACGCCCCTTTCCCGTTCCCAAATAATCCCAGCCCTAATCCCCCCAAAGTTCAACGCCAATTCCATCCCCACCACTCTTCTTCTTCACTTCTCACAATCTCCTCCCACTTCAGGTAAGGTTTTCTTTTTGCCAATTTTTGTTGGGTCTTCTTTTGCAGTGTTGGTTATGTAGTAGTTTTTCTTCTTTTTCTCTTAGAAGTAATGTGTAGTGTATACATAGTTGCTTGTGGATGGTGGTGTTGGTGTAAATGTATATCTTAACTTAGGTGGGTAACATTGGGGCAATTGTGATGAACATTGATTTATAACGTGGTTAAGTGGGAGTTCCGGTGAATGATGCCCACAAAGTGTTTGTTAAAATGCCACAGTGAGTGTCAGTGGTGATTGTGACCAATTATATTGGTGAAGTCTGAGTAACTGCAGTTGAGTCACATCTTTTGTGCTGTGCTAATGCTATTCTTCTTTTAGGTACTATGGCACCTTCAAGGAAACGCCGAACAATAGGTGCTTCATCTAGCGGCGAAGCTAGATCCTCCAGGGCACGCACTTCAGCTCCTACTCGTCCTTATGATAGTAACCGGTTCGTCTCCCCCACAGCTCAAGACCATTTTGTTGATAAGGCTCCTAAGAAACCAAAACCAGATAGGGGCATGGATATAGGGTCGCTCCACCATGGCTATCCCAACTTGTACAATAAGCTGGTCAGGCGTGGGCTACAAATTTGAAGAACCAGATGATGGGAATGTGATGGTTGTATGCGAGTTCTATGCTAATATTAAATAACATGTGAATGGTGTAGTAACAGTGCGCAAGAAGGCTGTGGATGCCTCTGTTGAGGCTATTCGGAGAATATACCGGTTGACCGCACATGTGGCGGAAATGGAGGATTTTTATGAAGCCTATGGCAGAAAATACTCAGTGGGAGCTATTCTTTGAAACAATTTGTGTACCTGGTAAGGAAATTGTATGGATGAAATATGGGAAGAAGTTCCATTCAGCGGCACTCACCTTTGAAGGGAAGTGCTGGCTGTATGTCATGAACAACCACCTGCTTCCATCCTCCAACACCACGGAAGTGAATGCCCCTCGAGCTGCACTAATTTGGTGCTTTATAAATGGTCATAACTTTGACGTAGCCAAGATTATTCACGAGGAGATATTTACACGTTGTCCGGTGAAGAGGTATGGTTTCTTCTTCCCTTCCCTAGTCACTAGGCTTTGCCGGGCAGCCCGGGTGCCGGAAAATTTGAGTGTGGATGGAAAAGTGCCGAGAGAGGCAAAGTTTCGAGCTGATAAGGTGACTACTGGGAAAGAGCCTGTGCCACCTGGTGGTGATGATAGTGATGACTCAGATGCATCTGAGGAGGGAGAGGATGAGCAGGAGGAAGCGGAAGACGAGCCGCCCACCCATGCGTCGGTTGCAGAAGCTGCAGGACCATCTAGGGTTGGTCAGGTTACCCGGTGCAGCCTTGGAGCAGGAGATGGCAGGGATGCGTACCACTGTCGCAGACTTGGGGATGCGAGTTGATGCTTTGGCCACCTAGAATTCTAAATTCGAGAAGAAAATAATGGGCTGGCTGCGGGCTCTGGGTCGTGCATGTCATCTAGACCCGGGGATGGTCTCCGATCAAGATTGATCCATCAGGGAAGTTCTTTTACCTCACATTTCTTTATTTTGTATGCCATGAGGACATGTCTTCTTTTTAAGTGTGGGGTGGGGGATACTTCGGTGTATGTGTATATATGTAAGAACATGATTGTTTTATGTTTTCTTTTGTTTTTTGTGGCTTTGAGTAGCAGTCGAATTAGGTGAATCGACTTGTCCCGACGACGGATCTCATTCGGCGGGGTTCTTGAGGTTCTAAGTCGACCTTTAAAAAAAACCAGAAATATGTTGGACTCTTCCTGATGACGGATCTCCTAGACAGTTTTCTTGAGGGAAGTAAGTCTAATGAAAATACCAAAAAGATTTTCTGTTTTAGGTAGTGTAGTAACTCCCCCTTGGTTTTTCTTTGGGCCGCGGTTCTTTTTCAAGGGTTTTGCTTGAATCGGGTGTGGTTAGTTTTTGTTTATTTTGTTTCTAGTTTTTATTTGGTACTTATGGGCTATGAGCTGAGATAGGAAGAAAATCCCTTAGTGTTGTTACACCTGAACACAGTAGACACTAGAGTGTGACACTTAGTCTCAGTTGTTGATTCTCGTTAGAGTGCCTTAAATTGTATTTTTGTAACTGACTTGAGTACTCAAACGAGAGTGTTTCGATAAGCCAATCTGGAGTGAGTCATGTGCCAAGTGTGTGTGAGTTGTATTGTATTCTATGCTCTGCATTTGATGCCTAGAACTTGCCCTGTGTGTTTGCAAAGCGAAATAGTAGCTTTATTCAGTCTTAGAAGTGATATAAGCATTTCTTTTGTTAAGCCAGATATATAAAGTAGACCCACCTAAATGCGATACATCGTAGTTAACCCCGTTGAGCCTATAAGCCTGTTTCTTTGGCAACCACATTACAAACCTTACCCAATTGTTTGAACGACCCATCTGTTTGAACCCCTTTACCTCTCATGAGCACTTGAATGGTTATGAAATATGCAAAAGTTAAAGTGTGGGGTGGTGGTTTGGTTTTTGAGTGGAACCAATGAAATAGAGAAAAAAGTGCAGTGTTTTGAAAAATGAAAGAATATGCGCCACTTTAAAAAAAAAAAAAAAAAGAAAATAAGTAAATGTAGTCCTTGATAAGTGGTGACTTGATACAATATCACCTAAAGGAGTTTGGGGTATTATAAATAGAAGTGTGGTGGAATGTCTGGTCTTACATAAATATGGTTCTGAATGCGAAAGTGATTGTATTAAAAGTGCTTAGGGAGGTTAGTCACTATATCCAAATATATCCTACCCGTCCCGTAGCCTACATTACAACCAAATGAAGTCCTAATTTATCTGAGACTGAATGAGCTCAATTAGTAGAGTAGTACACTACGGGCAAGCCTATGGTGCATCTTTGTGGCATATGAATGTTCTTTCTGAGCGTGAGTGAATTTTGTATATCTGAGTTCCTAATTGTTCTTAATGTTATTACTTGTGGAACTACTCTCTTGTGGGATGTGAGGACATTTGATTCACGAAGGAAAGGTAAGTCTTGACATCTATATAGAGTAATTTGAGTAAGTATGAATATTGCACAGCACGTGAGAGTCGACTCTTGAGACAATGATGTTACACTACTAGACGTAACTTTGGTGATATGTTCTTGGTGTGATACGTTAGGGAAAAGCTTAGTGAAGGAACTTTTGTAGAGTATGGCGGATTGCTCGGGGACTAGCAATGATTTAAGTGTGGGGTGTTGATAATAGGCTAGATTCATGTAGTTTGGCGACTATTTATGCCCCAACTCGATTATGCTTTACCGTTCTAGGAAGGTTAAATGACGATAAAATGGCTCTAATTGTGAATTTTATGTTTTGCAGGAGCAAGTCGTGCTTATGAGGACTTAGGACAATGTTTGGAGCTAAATTAAAGCAAGGAAAGCCCCTCGGAGTTAAGTACGTGTAAAAGAAGAAAGAAAAGAAGTGATAAATAGCTGATCCACTCTAGCATGGGCCAAGCATGGCCTTAGAGCGGCCACGCTAGAGCAAAAGAAACGGGGCAGTGTTGAAGTTGATATGCGCGGTAACGAGCGCAGCCGCGCTAGTCACTCTGAAACACGGAAATTTTAGGGGTAAACCTAGAAGTTTGGGGGAAATTCCACTTAACCTATAAGAGGTCCAGATCGCCCAAAAAGAGAATATAAAGGTTTTTATAGTTTTGTTCAAGACAAGAAGAGGCAAGAGGCAAGGAGGATAATTCGGCATCGAGTTCTACCTTTCCTCCTTTTGTTTTTATCATTCATGATGAATTTTGCTGTTGTTATTATGAACACAATTATGAGTAGCTAATTATTTAGTCTAAGGTTTTGACGGAACCTGTTGAGGGATGAACTTCTTGTTGTGTTAATATAGTTTGCCCAGTTTAATCTCTATTTGTTCAACTACGTTCTTGTTGTAGTTAATTGATAGGATCCTCAATTAGCTGTGCCTATTTAATATGTATTACTCGGAAGAGAGTGCATATTTAGGTAGTTGTTGAACTACACCACTCCTAAAGTATACGAGTAATCAATAAACGAGGGTTTAAAGGTGGGATTAGGGATAACGAAACCTTGGGTGCGATCTAAGTGAGCTGTAATAAAAGCCATCTAGCGTAACTCGGGAGAGTGCGTCTAGTAAATTATCGTAATTACTCAGGAAAGATTTACGGTAGTAAGAGTGCTCATGATCGATAGAGACGATTAGGCAAATCTATACGAAACATAACAGGGAGGGATTCCATCAATAGGGGTAATCACAACCTTAGATCCTTCTCTTATTTGTTTACAACTCAGTCATAGTTAGCTTTTAATTTACTTAATTTTATTCAGTTATAGTTAGTAGAAATATCACCAACTGTTATTCAAAATATCTGGGAAGTTGATTACGGAGAATTCAGTGAGGCTGACAAAAGTAATTGGTAGGTTAATTACCTGTGGGATTCGATTCTGGGCTAAATACCCGGATTATATTTGCAACGACCGCTTTGCCCTTTTTATGAGGCATAGTTGGGTGTGATCAGGACTACCGTCCTTTGCTAAGCTATTTTGTCTTCAATATCTTCATGAAATGTCAGTAAAACATAAGAGATTAATAGTGCGAGCAGCACATGATTAACGAAATGGAAACTAGTTATTGTTAAGCCTAATGTTTCTTTTAATCCTATGTCCTTTAAGACTTGCCTAAGTTATTTATGATTCAAGGGGGTAAAGTAAAACAACTAATCAGATATGATGAGTGCAATGTCATATACATGTGAGAGAAAATGAATAACAGAACATAATAAAGTGGTGAAGGGTAAGCAGTGACTCTGGTTTTGGCCTGAAAGAGATAGGCCCAGCAAGTAGCAAGAATGGACAGCAATGGGCTTCAGACTTCCAGACGCACTAGTACGAGATTTGGGCCTGAGTTCTTTGAGAACTCACCAGGCCTAATGGTTGAACATGTTCAAAAAGAAAGAGAGAACGCGTGGAGGTTCGAGTCCTATTCAAGGCATAATATTGAGAATGCTCATACATTAGATATATTACTCTATACATACAATCATACATGAAATATATAAGTAAATGACTTGAATAAAATAACAACCAATAATAATTAGAAATTATGAAAGGTTATACTAATATGGGTTCACATATGGTAAAGTGATTCACATTGAAAATCTTTCGTTGTCATTAAACAGTAAACCTAAATGGAGTAATGAATATCAATAGATTAGAGACTAAGGGTAGAGTTCCACTCAAGGTCAAGGATCCCTTTGGATCCCTGACACTTCAAAGTTCCCAAGGGTCTCAAGGCCCGGGGTAATGTTTGTGTCAGGGAGAGTAGCTGAACCAAGAGTTAAACTCTACTTGTAAATACCCCTAACCACTCACACTCACTCTTCCCGACATGTTTAAGAGCCAATGAGGTACTTTTAATGTAAATCTCAATTACTATAGGAATACCATACCACAGAAGTATATACCTTTCTCAGGATGGCTAAAGTAGAAAATTATAAGACTACAAGACAATTTATCTACACTATCATGACCATATCTCAAAGCTAAATGGATGATTAACATGCTAAGCAGGTTCAAGGAAATCAACTTCAAACATAGAGGCCGGGACATTATCATGCTATTGTTAAAGAATCAAACACCTGAATTCTTATCTCTTAAGGATAGAAAGAGTACATAGTTCAAGTTTGCAACAATTATGAACACAAACACATCTGCCTTAACAGCCTTTAATTAGACTAATCACAGGTTTGGTTTTAAGTTAGGTCTTGTTTTCTAATACACACAGGTTAATAGTCCTAGACGAATGTCAATAGAGATGTGGACTAACAGTTTCAACTAAACACCGGAGGGGATTAGGAGAGGGTAGGTTAACAATAACAATTATGACTCCTGAAGAGTGTTAACAATATTACAAGTTAATTACTACATTGATGCTCTCTAAAGAGTGCTAATACAGACACATGTCAAACAACTTCAATTATAAATACAAATCAATAACCTTAATTAAGAGACACAGTTTGATGATTTCAATTGGACCCTTCTAATAATATTAACAAAGATTCAGTCAACAGTCATTGTTAGGGCTTCTGCATATGATATCAGAGACACCAAAATACAATCAGTGTTTCATAAAAGGTATTAACAAGATTATAGATTCATAAAACTCAAGTGGAACTCCTAAGAGTACTTAATATAATCTCAAACCATCAATCCTACTTAACTTTAAGAATTAATGACATACTCATTTCTTTCTGAAAGTCTTAACTTCATACTAATCTCATTAAGAACAGAGCATGTTGTATATCCAAGAAGTAGCAACAAAAGATTCTCTTTAGAGTTCACAATCTAGGTTTAAACTACTCAAAAAAGCTTAGTGAGGTTTCAAAACAGTATGGGTATGTATGAGATCATGAGGGACAAACAGAGACATTGAAGAACAAAAAATGAGTACAGGATCGCAAACAAACAAAACGAATACTTAGTAGAGGTCATATTATGAAAGTATTACCAACAGTATCACCCTATGGGCTTCAAGAAAAGGATAAGGGCATCATCACATTGGGGGAACATGTTAAGCATGTCTAGGGTAGTGTTTAAGGTATAATGGAACTTAGCAGTATTATTTTTGCTGAACAAATGTATCATCATAACTTAAATATATCTTATCAGCACCCCATAGCTTAGATTAAGTATAAAGCAATCTCAGAATCATACACAATGTAGCACAAAGATCCAACTAACTTAGGACATGCTACATAAATAGTCATGAGTTCAATCAAGTAATTGACAAAATCACAGAGAGATATCAAAGAGGTTTTACCTCCTTTGGGGAAACTAACTATGTTATTGAATAATCCAATATAGAATGATTCATAAGCTAAGGCAATAAGCTGGTTCTCAGCACTGAATGATTCACACTCTATTGGATTCTAAGCTATTGAATAAACCAATATAGAATGATAAAATGATATTCAAGACATATTAGTATAACAGTCATGATAGTGTCAATAAAACATTAGAGAGGTTTGGAACTAGATATTAAAAAAATTAAGAAGTCTTTGGTAGTTTCAAAGTTAACAATAGACATGAATCATCATATGTATATCAATATCAACATTCAATAACTTAAAGAAGTTCAAGGCTGCACAATCCACTTAACAGTCATTAATAAGCACATAAAACAGTTAAAATTATGAACACATGGTTTAATAAGATCATTCAGCAAGAGTAGTAAAGCAATTCATATACAGTAACTTGAATTAGTAAAAGAAGAACAAGGTCGAGATTTTACCTCCTTTGAGGAAACGAACCAAATGAGTGATCAAATTAGCCTTTAGGAAGCCAAGAGCTCAAGCTCTTAATCAGTAACACACTCAGAATCAGAGGGAAAAAGAAAAGCAGAAATTGACCAAGAACTCAAACTTTAATCAAAATTTTCCTAAACACTATATTGCGTATTAACTTCTTAGATGTTAGGTGCAGTTGGTAGGTATATCTTGTAGTGTCTTTTGTGAAGGTATTAAAAGCCCCAATTTATAATGGCTATGAAGCCCTAGGGTTTCAAATTCAAATTGATAGTGGAAGATGATGAAGGATGAATGATGATAGCGGGGAGGGTGAAATCAGAGTGAATCAGAGGGAAAAAATGAGCGAGACTATTACCTGAGTGTGCAACACCCGTTACAAGTGAAGAACTATCGGATAAACACCAGAGGTCTAGAGGCCATTGAATTTGACCTCTGGCTTCGAATAATCATCACGAAGAGCTCATGCATGAAGGATCTTTCTTGCTGCATCGAAGAATTTGAGAATTGAAGTTTCATGTTTTGTGTTTGGGTAAGAGAACTCAAGCTTTTGAATTTCTATAATGAAATAGGAAAGAAACGACTAGAATCGCAGATAGGGAAGCATAAGGTATGATTATGGGTCAAGATTTGTGACCTTGTACAAATTTGTGCAAGGTATGTGATTGATTTATTCATGGCAGCTCGAGAGAGTTTAGAGAGGAATGGAAAAGAGAGGTGGAAGAGTCAATAGAGAAATGATTTTAGGGTTTAAGGGAGGGTCTAGTTGTCTCTAGGGATAAAAATGAGAGACGGAAGGGTAGTCGTTAGATCATTTGATCAACGAATCTGATTACTTTGAGAGTTGGGCATTTGAAAATGATTTATGGACAAAATTTGATGGCCGTTGGATTCTTATGATCCAACAGCGGAGATAAAACGAATTGGGCCTTAAAAATAAATGAAAAAATGGGATTAATCCTGGTCCATTGATAATATTAATCGACGGCCAGGATGAGTTGTGTTTGTCTTGTGAGTGGATTGGGACGGGTGACGTGGCAATCTTTGATTGGTTCATGGAGATTGGACTGAATTGCCAAGGTGGAATGAGATGGGGTGTTTCGACTAGGTATTTTGGACATGGGCTTGTGTTTGGGCCAAATTAAAATTTGAAAGATAGCCACTTTGTATTTAATAGAGAATTGCAATTATAGACTTTAGCCCTTTTAATCTCTTTTGAAATCGGATTAAATAAACTTAATTATTTTCAATAAAATATAGTAAAAATTATTATTATTTTCATCATATATACTACTAATTATTATAAAATAATTAATTATAAAATACCATATTTTTCGAATTATGATATTACTTTTGAATTATTGAAATGACAGACCAATTAACTAAAAATCAAAGAATAACTAATTAAGCTAAGTGTAAGATCTATGTAATATATATAAAGGGTTATTTTAATAACCGTAAAATAGTAAGTATGTTATATTTATAATTACAATTACAAAATTGAATTATCAATTACAAAATTACTAATACCAAATTAATTTCTTAACAATAGGTGTTATTGATTGAAAATATACTCAAAATATTCATTGTAAATTGCTAAGTATAAATAAATTAATTTTAAAAGGGTGGGTTAAAATTGACCGTCAACAGCTTGCCCTCTTTGACCGAAGACGATGAAAGATTTTTCGCGCAAATAAATTGAACCAAAGATAATTTTGTCCCAACTTTAGGCATACATTGCTGCAATACCACGAAGATTATGACTTTTAGGATTTAGGAAGATTCCAGGAGAATTTCGGGGAGTTGGGGCCGAATTCTGGCTTTTATAGCTTATCTACCTCGGGCTTAACAAAGATCAGGCCTCATGTAGTTCTGGAGTAAAAATGTCACGACGCAAAATCCATTACAGGTCGCGATGCTTCGATACCGCTATTAGGCAAGCAAAAAAATAAATACTTAATTTGGTCCTCATTTTAATATTTTTGAAATCATAATTTCCTTCAATTAAATAGTAAACGATGGGATTTACAGAGTAAATAATAATATTTTTTAACAATTTCAATACTGAACACCCCATAATCACCTCAAAATCCGGTGTTATAAGTGCATGAGCATCAACTAGAAAGTAAAATAAAATGTAGCATCTGTCCGAAATACTAATTGGACATGACAAATATAAATACCCTGGAGGAGACTCTGCTGGCTGCGGGTCGTAATATGAAATGCAGCTCACCTGAGTCCCTGCATAACCATGCCTCTGCGCCCACAAGGCCACTAGGCATATATGAACCTGCACAAAAATGTGCAGCAAGTGTAGTATGAGTACGTAAATCAATGCGTAACCAGTAAGTATCCTATCTAACCTCGAAGAAGTAGTGACGAGGGGTCGACTCCGACAGTTACTATGGGCTATCAATAAAATTCCAAAATTTTAATTTAGCACGAATTATATAAAATAGCTGAAAACTTCAATAACAAGAAGTAAGTAGACAATTCTTCAATTACTAGGAAATTTCCAAATTTATTTTCATTCTTTATCATTTTTATCTCAAGCTATTAAAGCAATATCAATTGTTATAAATTCCAGCAAACAATTCAATCATGCGCAAATCATGCCAAGGTCGTACGGCCCGATCCAACATAAATATTTAAATTGTGCACTAGTCGAGGGTCGAACGTCACAAACCATTGATGCATCTATGTGCTACCGAGGCTTTCGGCCCGCTCTACAAAAGAGAAAACACATCAAAACAACAAATTCAAGTTTTATTAAGGAACAATTATTCAAAGAAATGCCAATTCTCATTAACGATCAAGTAAATAAAGTTTAACCTTTTCTAATTCCTTTATCAAGTTTCAATATGTTTCAAACAATTAAACTAACAAGTAAGTTGCAAACATCGTAAGTATAACATGATTTGGGTCCTAGAATATCCGTACATTAAGCATTATAGTAGCTACGTACGGACTCTCGTCACCTCGTGCGTACGTAGCCCCTACAAATAGGAATACATTTTAAAGCAATTCACCTATGGGGTTAATTGCCTATGGTGTAAACCTTGTATGTAACTTAATAGAAATCACTTACCTCATGTATGGTGATGGAAATGGCACTCCAAAATTTTCTCCAAAATCGACTCCCATGGAAGAAGTGAAGTGAAAATGAGCCAAACCCTCGTTTTAGAGAAACACACTGCCCAGCCCGTCCTTCGCACCTGCGGACCAGCAACCGCTTCTGCGGCTCCGCAGGTGCGGTCAGAAGATTGTTCCTACTATCCTCAATGTCCAGCCAAGAACTTGCACTTGCGGACGAAATCCCGCATCTGCGCAAATCGCTTCTGTGATGGCCAGTGCGAACGTGCGATGATTTTCGCTACTACGCCTTCTCTGCCCGCTTCTGCGATCATACAGGTGCGGGAACTTCTTCGCACCTGCGTCTTCTGGCCAGCACACTCCCCAGTCTCTTCTTGGCCGCTTCTGCGGCTCCACACCTGTGGCCAAAACCTCGCAGGTGCGGTTACACCAGATACCAGCTGTCTCAGCATTCCCTTAGTCCAAAACTAGCTGCGTTAACCATCCGGGAATCCACCCGAGGCTCTCGGGACCTTAACCAGTTACACCAACGCATCCCAAAACACATTAAGAACTTAGTCGAGCCTTCAAATCACATCAAACAACGCTAAAACCATGAATCACACTCCAATTCAAGCTTAATTAACTTTAGAACTTCAAAATTTTACATTCGATGCAGAAACATATCAAATCATGTACGATTGACCTCAAAGTTTGCACACAAGTCACATTTGCCATTCGAACTTACTCCAACTTCTGGAATCGGAGTCCGACCCCGATATCAAAAAGTCCACTCCCGGTCAAACTTCTTAAAAACCTTCAAATTTTCGCCAAATGACCCCGAAATGACCTACAGACCTCCAAATCCACTTCCGAACGCGCTTCCAATACCAAAATCGCCATACGGAGCTATTCCCAGACTCTGAATCCCAAGCGGACATCAATAACATTGAAATACACCTCAACCCAAATTTATGAAAGTTCTTCCAAAATGCCAACTTCCATAATAGGCGCCGAAACGCTACCGGGTCATCCAAAACCCAATCCGGACATACGCCCAAGTCCAAAATCATAATTCGAACCTGCTAGAACCATCAAACCCTGATTTCGAGGTCGTTTACTCAAAAATGAAACCTTAACCAATTCTTCCAGCTTAAAGCTTCCGAAATGAAGAATTTCTTTTCAAATCAACTCTGAACTTCCCGAATTTCAATTCCTGCCATGCTTACAAGTCATAATACCTGAAGTGAAGCTACTCATGGCCTCAAACCGCCGAACAACGTGCTAGGACTCAAAACAACCGGTCGGGTCGTTATAAAAAACTTTGAGAAAGTGATGCTCGCAGGAATTTCCCCAGTATCGTATTATGACGATACCGAGAAACGGAGGATTCGACACTCATGATAGCTTTGAATTTGCGGCCTGGCTTGAAATATTTGAAAAATTAGAGTTATATTGAATGTTTTGAGTTTGAGCTCAGATCCTTGGTCCGCTAATGACTCATAGCATTGTAGCTCCATTTGTTGCTTAGAAGGAGTGCCACGTTGTGATGTTTGTTCTTTCAAAATACACACATACCCATATATTAATGCATAATATGTTAAGATGTGATATAGCTGATGTAGGAATGATAATGTCTGGCGGCCGGCTAGCCGTTATTTTGGGATCGGGATGATGGGATACTTGAATTTGACTCGATTGTTAGCCGGGTTGTGTACCGTTCCACAGCTCTCGGAGCGTTGAGTCTCTTCGTGTTGGCAGTAGTTGATTTGTAATGTAGAATGCATCTCCACTTGCTGGGAGAGTTTTGCATTGAAAAGTAAAGTATTTCCACTTGATGGGAGTATTTGACTTGTAGGGTGCATTTCCGCTTGTGGGAGAGTTTGCACTGAAATGTAAAGTATCTCCGCTTGATGGGTGCTATCATAATGTAAAGCATCTCCGTACTATGGGAGTTCTTGACTAAAATGTGGTCATGCCTGTAAGACGCATGAGCAAATGTCAAAACATTCGAGATAAATTGCCAGTTATTGATTTATCGAATAGGTTATTTGACTAGTGAGTATCATGACTTGAACTTCGTCACTACTCCACCGAGGTTAGTCTTGATACTTACTGGGTACCGACTGTGTTACACTCATACTACGCTTCTGCACATTCTTTGTGCAGATCCAGTTACTTCTGATCAAGCTGGTCATTAGAGAGTTGAGCAAGAGTTGTTGGAGACTTCAAGGTATCCCTATTGTTCAGTTCGCAGGCCTCGGAGTCACCCTCTTATTTCATTTTCTACTGTTTATGTTTCCCAAACAGTGATGTATTTTGAAACTTGTTATGTAATCCTTGTAGAGCTTATGAATCAATATCACCCGGTTTTGGGATGATGACTGTTCTATTACCGTTTTGGTTGTGATATGACATTTCTCAGTTTTTATTAAATTTTTAAGTTGTTATATTCTGATTGATGATGTTATGCGATAGGCTTACAGTCTTAGGAACTAGGTGTCATCACGACCCTTATGATGGGATTTTAGGTCGTGACACGTTACATCAATAGTTCATCAATGGATGAAACAGATTCTATACCATCATGTGGACAGATGTAAATTTGAAAAGATCAGATGACCATATAGAGGCTAGTAGCCAAGGTGAGGTTACAAATAGACAACGAGTTAGAACTAAGCAGGTGGGTCAACTCCTGTAATAAGGTTTGAGGTTATATGACTTCATAAAAGATTCATATGACGAGTATCCTTCAATTCAATGGAAGTGATGTGCTTCAGTGAGAGTTTGAATGGCTTAAGCAAGGTGCTATGACTGTTGCAAAGATGAAGTTATCTAACAGATGTTGCAAGATGTGATACACTTAGCACCACATGAGAAAATTAGCTAAGCACATGTGTGACATCATGGAAATTAAGCAGGAAAATTTATAGTGGGCTCTAAAAAAATGTGATTATGGCTCTAGGCCAAGTGGGGGAACCTAGTAATGGCCATCAGATCATTCAGAAATGTGTTTCTATAGTTCATGAACTAAGATACACTTGTGGATTAGTTGTGATTTCGGAAGGATAATATCAGTGTAGATTGGGGCAAGGAATTTCCAGATATGTGATGTGCTACACCTTATTATGACAAGGTTGTTAGATGGCTCGAGTTTGTTATTCCTTGAGGATATACTATGGAATGACGAAATATTAACTCGGTTGCCTAAGGGCAAAGTTATCATGTGTATGGCCATTATGTGCAGGATAAGCACGAGTTGTTCGAGATGTTCGATTATGCATCATGGACTAGAGTAGAGTGATTAAATCTCAAAAACAGTTATAACGGGTTCGGGTTTCAAGATGTTCTATTTAAGAATTCAATGAATACTTCACCTGCCAAGAGTGGAGTTGGGCATTGGATTTTGCTAGGGGTTTCGAGCAGTTTTGTATCAGCTTTGGTATGACTTTGCTGGATTGGAGAGATGGAAAGAAAGGTTCCAGGTTCAATAAGGGCTCAACAGACCGAATATTTCAATTTTGATGTACTTACGACTTTTTGATGGGGACGGAGGGGTCTACAGATATTGTGAAGAAGTGGTTTCATGCATGTTTGGATCACTTATGTAAGTTTGGTTGCAGTGTATAGCATTCTAAGAAAGCAAGTGATGTCTTGAGTTGGAGCCTTATTTGATTTCACAGAAATTGGGATTGGTACGGTATGGCTTATGGGTTTTATAGTTTCTGTTACTTGGTTGCGTGGAATAGTATGACCCATGATTTAGAAATTGATGATGCTTACATGCTTGGAAAGTTATTTCATGTCTGTAATTTATCTCAAGAGTTGATCCATGTTGTATGCTACACATCCTTAGTCGGGACTGATGAGTTGAGATTACTGACGATTCCCTATGAACTTATGGAAGTCTTGCTACCCTGATTGGAATGATTTTTGGATCAGTATAGTTGACTAGTGGTAGGCTAGTGTGACTGTGTCTTCTATATAGGGTCAGATTGCCTGCACAACATGAGGTGTTATATAGATATATCATATAGATGGTTTACGGTTGTATGAGATACTTGCTCCGTCAGATTGAATGAGGGGTGGTAATCCACAATTTGGTTATGGTAGGGTTTTAGGTGCTTTTGGGATATGCAGATAGGGATTGAGATAGTTTGCTTAGTCGACACTTGATGGACAGCTTTAGCTGGGTATATGGTTGCTACAATAATTTTTCTAAAGGAATATTGTTTACATTGAAAATGGTAATTACAATTAGATTTGATTTTGTGGTTCTAAAAATACGTGATTTTATTTTTATGCTAGTTGTTAGGCAGTAGATGCTAAGCATGAGACTAGAAAATAGGATAAGAGCTTGAAGGTAATGTATGAAGCAAACCGAGTGGCTGAGAATCGGGGCCTCGAGCTGGCTGATACGGGGCCTCGAGGTCGAGCTAGGTGTTAGGCTCTGAACAGTCACAATTCTAAGGGCCTTGATGAGGGCCTTTTATGATCAATGATGAGTAATAAATGAAGAACAATCAATGAAATACAATAAATGTAAGCAATAAATGTTCTTGTTCTTGTTCTTGTATTCAATGTTGTGTGTTATTTTTTCTACAAAGTGACAAGGATCCCCTTTATATATGAGGGGAAATCCCAACATGGTACAGACGTATTTATTACAAAGATACGCGGCTGATACAGCCATTTAATGCCACGGTACGGGCTTGTACTTGCCTAATAGACTTGGTCAGCTTTAATCAAGTACCTTGGGAACTTCCCGTTTTGCCATCATAACCGTCGACTTATACTGCCCCGAGGTCGAACGTCGAGAACCCTCGGGGTCGAACCTCGAGCTGTGCCTCGAGCCTTTGGAGACGTGCTTGCGAAGCGTCATAACGGCCATAAAATCGGATCTTCTGATTTTTACCGTATATAGATAGGCCCCGCGTTTCTTAGAATGAAAATGATAAGAAACGGTCCTGACTCTTGACTTTCTTGAACATCTTGTGATGACGTCATGCTTGTGACGGCAGTGCTCCAAGTGACTGAAAACACCCTATCAATCCATCTTCAGAGGCATTCAATACACTGTCGGTTTATTCTCTCAGAAGCGGTCATATCGCCGCCGATCCGTTTCCCAAAAAGCATTGATTGCGCCTGGCGATAAGTTTCACAAAGGCATTGATTGCTCCGTTGGTTACGCTACTGCCTTTCTATAAATGGGGGGTTTCTTGAATCAAAACTCCATCCAGTCATTCTTCAACAGCCTTCAACTCCTTTCTTTTCTTCTTCGTCATCCAAACTTTATTTTCCATGGTTCAAGCCCGTGACCGTAAGGTCACACGGCAGCGGTTTTGCCATTTATGCCATGGCTCTCTTTCAGAGCTCTTCCTCATTGAGTGGGATCGTACTGGTTTGTTGTTGTTGTTGTTGTTGGCCCGAAATGATGAGAGAGGGGCTTCATATTGTTCCCGCATCAGAGGATATGTGGTCCTTGAACTGCTGCTCATCTCTCTTAACTTCAACCTGGTGTGGCGCTTCACTTCCTTTGCTTTTCCCGGAGTGAGGTGGAGTCATCTACTAACTGTTGCATCCCGCATAGGTGCAACGTCTCAAGAAGTGGCTTCATAATAGTAGTGCTGACAAGACCCATACTAGCCAAATTTTTCACCAAGCCACAACTTTCCTGGCTTTAAAAGCTTTTGTTCTTTGATAGGCTATGGCCTTCTCCCCCATCTATTGCTGTTTCAGAGGAGATTCTCGAAGGCGTCGCTCTGAAGATCGAAATGGGACCCCCGAGGAAATGGTTCTCATAGATGTCGCCCCCGAGGATGTACCTTCAAGAGTAGATTAGACTTCTAGCAGTTGTTTTTGTTTCTTTGTCTCGGTGTAAGGACCCCTCGTAGGCTTGTGTAATCGTAGTTTATCAATACAAAGAATGTTTCTTCAATTTGTGTTTTGACTTGTTTTAGATTTCCCTTTGCCTGCTTTTGTAAAAAATTCGAGCATGTGACTTTATCGATTGGCCCGAATACTAAACCTGGACGTGGGCGTTCGCTCGGTTTTTGATTGGTTAGTACGATATTTCTTGGAAACCCTTTGACATCCCTCGGACAAAAATCCTGATGGGCCTGATACAAACTTAGGCCGCGGGACTTCCGACTTCGAATTGAGTGAGAGTTGGCCTCGAATTTTTAGACCATGACTTGGCCCTTTTGGGCCCCGTAGGTAGTCCTTGAGAGATGAATTTGCTTGATCACTTGAAAATAAAGACAGCCCTTTGCCGGATTTAGGGGGTGATAATATCGGAAGAGCGCAACCACTCATTATAAGCGTTGCTAAGGTCTTTTGTTTGGCACGAGTGGAATATGATGTCGAAAAAAAATGCAATACAATAATTAACAATTGTCATGTACTTTCACGTTCATAAAATAATGGTTACAATAATTGCAGTTTTACAACAGTATTGAAGGAAAGCGATAAAAGAAAGCATTAAAGAAAAGAAACAAAGAACCAAGTTAGTTTCGCAATAGAAGAAATAATAAATACTTAAAAACAAGTAAAGACATGTAAAGAAGCATGAAGTCACAAATAGCATGAAATGGTAAAAGCCTTAAAGAAGTCCCCACCAGAGTCGCCATGTTGTCGATGCCCCCTTTTTCTAAAGGCGAAATCGGGTTTACGACATTTGGGCGGACAACTCTATTCCTTTTGGGAATTTGGGTTTTGAGATTTAGAAGAGTCGCCACCTAATGATTAAGTTCATTAGGACACTAAGAAAGAAATGAAGAAAAGAAGAACAAGAGAATGGGTAAGGGCTTGAAATTATCTCGGGGGGAAGGTGTTAGGCACCCCCCAAGATCCACTACTGTGGTTCCCGGCCATGCTACAATTGTGACTTTAAATGTGAACAACAAATAAACATACAAGACAATTCTCAAATAACGATTGCAAGTAGGGGAAGTACAAAAGTTAAATAAACGAGCTGAAATTTGGGACTAGGAAATTTCATAATTTATTTAAAGAATATACGAGTGCAGAAGAATGGGAGTCAAATAATTGATACAAATAATCAGACAAAGGGATGAAATGGGGCAACAATTTGGGAGAGAAAAAAAAAGTACTTGGACATTTAAAGAGATTTTTTTTAAATGATTAAAGCAAAAGGCAGGGTTTAAAAGAACCGAAAACTGCAATTTAAAAATTCTGAAAGAGAGAAGTAAACACATAAAGAGGGAGGGGGTCCTAGGCTTATAAATAACATGGATCACCCACGCAACACCCGATAACCAATTATACACGTGGTGTTATCGCGTGATCATCATATACATGTCTACCCTTTCCCACCCCGTTAAGGTACTAAAGCGCGGAATGGTCTCGTTACTTATTGCATGCTACTACCTGCCCCAATCCTATCAGTCCCGGAGGCAGTTGGGACTACTAATCCTAGAGGGAAGGGATATTGGATTTTGAAGTTTAAAAAGGACAAAATCTAGTGCGACAAAAAAAACACATAGGAGCAGTTAAGGGGGAAAAACACATAGCAGTTAAGGCTCAAATAGGCCTCCTCATTCAAAGCAGAAATTGTTTAGCATGACTTACAAGTACTGGTTAGGTCTTTAATTAAACTTACGTGAAGGGGGTGGCTGATTTATCACATATTTCAGATAAGAAGTCCGAATTAGGCCTGCCTGCTGGTTGTAATTACTAAAGACTGGTATAATTAATTGATTACCTAATGGTTTGCCTAGGTGAAACCTATAGGCATGATATCTAACAAGGTCAAACATACTGATTTTAAAGAAGATTACTGACTTTAGAAATAATCCAATTCTGCTGATGTTAACAACATTATTACTGATTTTAGACTTTGCGGATGAATCAGATTTAAACGATTGCTCCTATAGGCATGAATTGTAAGCGTTATTGATTTTAAAACGGTTACGTAAGTGCAGGAATCCTATGAGCATGGTATCTAAGATGCAATTGATTATTTTTTAACTTATGGATTGTTTGCCTAATGACATGTGTATGTGCAGAAGTGCAGGAAACTTATAATCATGATTTCTATATGTAGAAGTACAGAGACTTATAGACATGATTTCTAATGAAATGCATAGCTTATAGACAGGATTTCTAATGCAGTAATGAAATAACTTATAGGCAGGATTTCTAATGCAGTAATGAAACAACTTATAGGCAAGATTTCTATATGTAGATGCATAAACTTATAGGCAGGATTTCTATATGTGGATGCATAAACTTATAGGCAGGATTTCTATATGTGGATGCATAAGTAAAAAACAGGTTGTGATTGCATAAATAAATACCTAAAGCATGATGTCTACCCACATGCATAACATGAGTGACCCTCCCCTTTTCACTATACACCCCCAATAGTTATTACAAATTATTACAACCCGAATGAATCAAGAAAAAATAAAAATAAAAGAAAAAATTACATCAGAAATTAAAGTTCCAACCAAGGAGAGCCTAATTCAGACTGCTAGTCTGAAACATGAGATAAACCAACTTCCAAAGATCAGATTTCCAAAGCCTTTCTCATCCTTTGGGTGTGTCAAAGTTCCAAGGAGCTTCATGAACTCCAGGCAGTGCTCACACCCAATTACATTTGCAGGATCAGATTGTAGTGCAGTGTGGAAGGGCCAGCCCTCAAATGTCCAAGTTCAGAGGGAACTCAAGGTCCCCAAGGCAAGGCTCATAGGAGGGGGGCAGAACTTAGAGTCTAAGAATAAGTGTAAGTGCAATAGAGGGGGAATTAAGGAAAGCCATGACAAACTAGTGGTCATGCCCAGCAATTAGGATGCTGGCACACCCCTGACCAGCCTGTCAGTTTGAGTTTGGGAGTTAGGACCTATTGAAGGTCAGGTTCAGACCTGGGAAGCAATTTGGATGCAGCTAAGCCATGAACTTTAACTCAACACACATAGGGGAATAAGGGTTTGGGGATGTTATAGCAAGCAGTAAACATAAAAGAAAGAACATGCTTAATACAGAGTATAATCAATAAAGTAAACAAGAACATGGCAACTGTAAAGCAAACACATAGGGAAGGAGCTTAAATTAAATTGGGACATACCAGTTTCAGGGAAAACAAATAAGTGAAATAGCAGTCTTGAAAAGCCAAGTTGCAAGCAAAGCAGTACAAAAGTCTCAGAAGAGAGTAGAGAATCGAAAGAGTATTGTGATTGAGAGTATGCGTGTGAGAGTATGAGTATTGAACTTAGGATTCAAAATTTCAAAAGTTCAAAAGTTGTTTTAGTGCTGAAGGGTCGAGCCCCTTTTATAGTGCAGCAAACAAGTAAGAACAAGGTAAGAAAATAATATTGAAATCAATCTCCCTTTAATTAAAGGATTCTGATTTCAAACGGGTAAAAATAATTAAGGAAAGGGATTTGAAAAAATATTTTCCAGGCAGTACAATAAAGGGTAAATACATGGAAGTTATTTAAGGCAGAAGTCCAATGGTACACGGTTTGTGTGAAATAAGGAAAGGGGATCAATCAAACAGCCAGTAAAATCAAAGTGGCAGGCTTTGTTCGAATGAACCAAGTCGAGAAAAGGTAAAGATGGTTCAATTAGAGAAAATCAGTAACAATCAATCAAACCCCATTAAAGGAATTGAGAATCAATTAGTAGTTGGCAAAACCTTTTTTGAAAGAAGAACTTCCCATATATAAAGCAGACAAATCAAACAAAAGGGGTCGTCATGTTACTTTGAAAAGAGTCTAATATTGAAAGGTTCAGAATCATAAGCAAAGGGAAAAACAAGTTCAGTTTGTAGACTCATAGTGAGTCTGAGAGTCCAGGGCTCCAATGCAGAACCCTAGTCCAAACACCAAATCAAACTTGCCAAAGAAAACCCCAAATCCTAGGGTTTCAAATCGAATCAGACATAGAGATGAGAAGGCAAGCCATTGAAACAGACTCAAAGGTCTGTTTCAGAGCCTCATGAGAAACTAAACAAATAGGATAGCAAGTTTGAAACAACAAAGAAAGAAAGCTGATTTAAGAGCATAAAAGAGCATGTTTTAGAAAAGTCGAAACATAAGCAAGTTCAGAGGAAAAGAGAGGTGGTGTAAACTTAAGCCACAGTAGATGAAACATGCTTAGCAAGTACACAAACAAAGTCTAGTAAAGCAAACAAAATCAAAAAACTCAACAGTAAACACATATAGCAGAAGAGTAACATAACAAGGATTAACATATGAGCACAGGAGTAACATGTATAGTAGGAAAAGAAGAAGCAAAAGAACAACACACGCGTAGTAACAGAAAATATACGAGCATAGTATAGACAAACACACATAAAGGAAAGAACAGCAAGAATCAGAAAGATATATTTTTTTTTTTTTTGAAAACCTTTCAGAAACCCTAAATCGAAAATAAAAAAATTTGAAAAGAAAATTTGGGGAAAACAATTTAGAGGTCCAGTAGAACACAAACAGACCATAGATCTAATAAAATAAACAGAGATAAACCTCGAACAACTTAGGGTTTCGGAGAAACCCTAGAAATGAGAAAGGCTTGGAAAAGTCAGATCCTAGGTCGAAGAGGTCAGGAATCAGGCTTCTCGTGCTTGAATATGCCGGAGCATGGCCGGAGAAGCCATGGAACCAAAGATCTGAGAAGATCTGAGAGATAACCATCGAAGTCAAACTTCAAAACCTCGAACTCCCAAGGTCTAATGGTGGAGAGGGGTGAGTATAGACCATCCATGGCCTGAGAAGCCATGGATTCCGGTGAAAGTACGGTGGAAAAGGGTCGGAGATAGGCTAGGGTTCCGAAGAACCTTCGAGAGAGTTTTGAGAGTGGAGAGTATTCAAGGGCGGCGGACTAAACAAAATGGGGAATAGGGTATGGTTTGGGGAATTAAAAATGGAAAGGGGAGCTCGTGACCGTTGATCAGATTGATCAACTGTGTGGATTAAAGGAGGCTTGGGTCGGGTAGTTAAATGGGTTAAGGATACGGAATTGGGCTAGCCCGGTTGGGATTAAAATTGGGTCAATTAGGGGGGGTTAATGTGGCTATAATCGAAATACAAATGGGCTGCAATTGAAACGAAATGAGGCCAAATTTTAAATAGTCAGTCTTACCCCTTTTATTTTATAAAAATAGTAAAAATGATTTTAAAAGCAAATTAAAAGTACTGAACCAATTAATAATATATAAATATTAATTAAAAATATTGAAACAAATTTTACAATTATAGAAATAGCTATTAATCTTAAAATAGGCTAAAATTGCAATTGTATGCAATTTAGCTTTTAAAAATACCAGATAAATTTGTAAAAATATACAAAAATCACCTTAACTATATTTTGGTATAAATATGAGAATAAAATAAATTATTCACAAAAATTGATAGTTTTGGGAATAATTACTGGCTTTTGTACTGCTAAAAATGGATAATAAATTGATTTTAAAATCTTTTAAAAATTAGGAAAAAATACAAAAACACTTGGGCATGCTTATATAGCATGTACATGTTATTTTGAAAGCATTTTGCATGTAAAATACATAGGGAAAAAATTGGGTATCAACAGCTGCCCCTCTTTACCCGGGAAGGATGAAAGAGTTGTCGGGTAAAGACATGATGGCCAATTTTGACCGAATGAAACAGTTTGAAAATTTTGACCGAGCCCTGGTTCCTGAGCTGCCTAAATATCCCTGGTTTTACAGGAATCAGGCCATATGTTGTTCAGGGTCCGTCGACGGAATATACCGATGGAGATTTTCCAAGAAGGGCGCGATGTTCAGGTTGAGAAGGATGGTCAGAGTCTGATAGGCTGCGGGAACGGGAGCGGGATTGCTCCTGCCGAGACGACCGTTGCTAGCCGGTGTACCTGCAAATAAATAATACCAACATATATTTTGTGTGAATTTAAACGTGATGCAAGTTCCCGTTGGACCATGAATGTTGTCTTTGGACGGTTAGGATGACGTCCTCGGACTATGGTGTCCTGGGCCATGAAACACATAATAAAGGATTCGCAGGCTATGAAATGATGCTCTCGGGCTATGAGAATGATGCCTCCGAACCATGATGCCCTTGAATAATGCGATGCAGAGATAAAAGTGGGGTCCTCAGGCCATGGCATGACTTTCTCGGGCTATGAAAATGGTGCCTCTGAACAATGACGCCTTTGGACAATTTGGCGATCTTTCAGCCCATGAAATGCAGGATTTGGCGATCTTTTAGCCGATGCAAGACTTAAATAAAAATGGCGATCTTTCAGCCGATGCAGGATTTAAATGAAGTGGCGATATTTCAGCCAATGCAAGACATAAATGAAAATGGCGATCTTTCAGCCGATGCAGGATTTAAATGAAGTAGAGATATTTCAGTCAATGCAAGACATAATAAAACTGGTGATCTTTCAGCCGATGCAGGATTTAAATGAAGTGGCGATCTTTCAGCCATGCAAAATTTAAATGAAGTGGCGATATTTCAGCCAATGCAAGACATAAATAAAAATGGCGATCTTTCAGCCGATGCAGGATTTAAATGAAGTGAAGATATTTCAGCCAATGCAAGGATGGAGACAGAGCTTAGTCTCGAAAGGCAGAATGGTCGCCTTATTCAATGCAGGAAATGCATATGGAGATAGAGCTTAGTCTCGGAAGGCAGAATAGTAGCCTTATGCAATGCAGGAAATGCAGATGGAGGTAGAGCTTAACCTCGGAAGGCAGAATAGTAGCCTTATGCAAAAGATGAAAGATGAATAGTAATAATAAAAAATTCTTAGCTGATAGCTGATAGCTGATATTTGACATTGATATTGGCTGCTGGGGATGTTGTGTGCGGATAGAAAATGTAAATAGGTGATGGTTCTGAGAGTCGTATTCCCGAAAAATATGAGTGTATAAATGTATTCGATGATCTGCGACTTGGGTGCCTGCATCCAAAGAAAAATAGTGAGTTTTGTAGAGGGGGGAAGGTTAGTTCGTATCCCCGTGGACTTCGCTTGACTGGCTCGGCTCTGTTTATGGTGATACTGTGGGTACCCTCGGGTAGCGTTGCTAAACAAAGCAATTCCGACAATAAACACGCATGAGTTTGTTAAAGATATGACATACGTATATATTTAAGAAATAGTTTTTAGATGAACCGACGACTGTGACGTGGCTTGAAACATTGCGACCTTTCTTGCTACGGAATTTTGAGGGTCCCCCTCAAAATTCTGCCCCAGTTTAGTGGGTTGCTGCTTCTGACGGCTGCTTGCATTGATCGACTGAAGTTACTTCGAAATTTTGAGGGTCCTCCTCAAAATTCTGCCCCAATTTCCAATTGCGGGGGGGAAATGAAAATTTTATTGAATTGTGACCGAACCCATAAGGCTGCCTACGTATCCCCTCTTAAACGGGAATCAGGTCAGACGTAGTTCAAATCACATAAGGAAATCATAAATGGTTACACATAGTAGCGCTTGACTGCATCTGAGTTGATTGGTTTTGGCCAAACTTCTCCATCCATTTCTGCAAGTATAAGGGCTCCTCCTGACAGAACTCGATGAACCATGTATGGACCTTTCCAGTTAGGGGAGAACTTCCCTTTGGCTTCACCTTGATGTGGAAAAATCTTCTTCAACACCAACTGCCCTGGTGTAAACTGTCTTGGTCTGACTCTCTTGTTGAAGGCTCTGGTCATTCTGTTTTGGTAAAGTTTACCATGGCAAATCGTGTTCATTCTCTTTCCATCTATGAGAGCTAACTGTTCGTAACGGCTCTTTACCCATTCTGCATCATCGATTTCTGCTTCCTGTATGATTCTTAGGGATGGAATTTCTACCTCGGCGGGGATGACCGCTTCCGTACCATAAACCAGCATATAGGGAGTTGCACCAGTCGATGTGCGGACTGTGGTGCGATACCCTAACAAAGCCAATGACAGCTTCTCATGCCACTGCTTATGCTTTTCTACCATCTTTCTCAATATCTTCTTAATGTTCTTATTGGTGGCTTCTACAGCTCCGTTCATCTGAGGACGATCATGGTGGAATTCTTGTGTTTAATCTTGAAGGTTTCGCACATGGCTTTCATCAAATCACTGTTGAGGTTGGAACCGTTGTCAGTAATGACTGATTCTGGGATCCCGAATCGACAAATGATACGGTCACGGACAAAGTCTGCCACGACTTTCTTGGTCACTGCTCTGTAAGATGATGCTTCAACCCATTTAGTGAAATAATCAATTGCTACTAGGATAAACCTGTGCCCATTTGATGCGGCAGGTTCGATTGGTCCGATAACATCCATTCCCCATGCGGCGAACGGCCATGGCGAGCTTGTTGAATTAAGCTCATTTGGAGGCACTTTTATCATGTCTGCATGGATCTAACAGCGGTGGCACTTTCGAACATACTGATGCAGTCCGTTTCCATAGTCATCCAAAAATAACCTGCCCGGAGTATCTTCTTGGCTAAGACAAAACCGTTCATATGTGGGCCACAGGTCCCAGCATGAATTTCCTCTAGTAGTTTGGATGCTTCCTTTGCGTCAACACACCTTAGCAATCCCAAATCAGGAGTTCTCCTATACAGGATTCCTCCGTTGTGGAAGAAATTGTTGGATAATCTTCGTAGAGTGCGCTTCTGAATAGCATTTGCAAGCTCTGGATATTTTTCTTCGGCCAAAAATTCCTTAATATCATGAAACCAGGGCTTTCCGTCTGCTTCTCCCTCGACATGAGCACAGTAAGCTGGCTGATCATGAATCTTTACTGGAATAGGGTCTATGAAGTTCTTATCGGGATGCTGAATCATGGATGATAGAGTGGCCAATGCATCGGCAAACTCATTCTGGACTCTGGGAACATGCCGGAACTTTGTCTTTATGAACCTTTTGCTCAACTCCTGTACATGATGCAAATACGGGAGTATCTTGGAGTTCTTGGTCGCCCATTCTTCTCGGACCTGATGTATAAGCAAATCCGAATCTCCAATCACTAGCAACTCTTGGACGTTCATGTCAATGGCCATCTTGAGCCCCAAGATGCAAGCTTCGTACTCGGCCATATTGTTGGTGCATGGGAACCTGAGCTTGGCGGATACCGGATAATGCTGGCCGGTTTTTGATACTAGGACTGCTCCTATGCCAACTCCCTTAAAATTTGCTGCTCCGTCAAAAAACATCCTCCAACCGTCATAGGATTCTGCAATGTCCTCTCCTATGAAGGATACCTCCTCATCAGGAAAATACGTCTTCAGAGGCTCGTATTCTCCATCCACAGGGTTTTCAGCGAGGTGATCTGCTAGGGCCTGTCCTTTGATTGCTTTCTGAGTCACGTAGACAATGTCAAATTCACTCAGCAGGATCTGCCACTTGGCTAGCTTGCCAGTGGGCATGGGCTTCTGAAAGATATACTTCAATGGGTCCATTCTTGATATGAGATACGTGGTGTAAGCACAGAAATAATGCCTCAACTTCTGAGCTACCCAAGTCAGAGCACAACAGGTGCGCTCTAGTAAGGAATACCGGGCCTCGTACGGGGTGAACTTCTTGCTGAGATAATAAATGGCCTGCTCTTTTCTCCCCGTTTCATCATGCTTCCCCAGAACACAACCAAACGCTCCATCCAATACTGCAAGGTAGAGTAGCAGGGGTCTACCTGGTTCGGGCAGAACCAGAACCGGCGGTGTTGACAGGTACTCTTTGATTCTGTCGAAGGCTTTCTGGCAGTCGTCAGTCCATTTGGTAGCGGCGTCCTTCTTCAACATCTTAAAGATCGGCTCACAAATGACAGTGGACTGAGCTATGAACCGGCTGATGTAGTTAAGTCTCCCCAAGAAACTCATAACCTCCTTCTTGCTCTTCGGCGGCGGCAATTCTTGAATAGCTTTGACCTTTGATGGATCCAATTCTATCCCTCGGCGGCTCACAATGAACCCAAGTAGTTTTCCGGCAGGAACCCCAAATGCACATTTTGTGGGATTCAGCTTCAGGTTGTACCTTCTCAGTCTATTGAAGAATTTCCTCAAATCTCCCATGTGATCAGCGGCTTTCTGCGATTTGATGATGACGTCGTCTACATACACTTCGATCTCCTTGTGTATCATGTCATGAAAAATTGTGGTCATGGCCCTCATGTAGGTGGCCCCTGCATTCTTTAACCCAAACGACATCATTTTGTAACAATACATCCCCCACGGCGTAATGAAAGCCGTTTTCTCAGCGTCCTCTTCATCCATCCATATCTGATGGTAAACCCGGCAAAACAATCAACAAATGACTGCAACTCATGCTTGGTGCAGTTGTCAATCAACATGTGTATATTCGGCAAGGGGAAGTCGTCTTTAGGACCTGCCCGGTTGAGATCCCGGTAGTCGACGCAAACTCTAACCTTCCTGTCCTTCTTTGGTACTGGCACAATGTTGGCTAACCATGTTGGATATTCTACTACCCGGAGGACCTTAGCTTTGACCTGCTTAGTGACTTCTTCCTTGATTTTCAAACTCATGTCTGGCTTGAACTTTCTGAGCTTCTGTTTCACTGGCGGACAGGCCGGATCAGTCGGTAATTTGTGAGCCACAATGGACGTGCTTAGACCAGTCATGTCGTCATATGACCATGCGAATATGTCCTCATATTCCTTTAGAAATTTTGTGTACTCTTCCTTCTCAGACGGTGACAAGTGAACGCTGACTCGTGTTTCTTTGATGTTCTCTGCATCTCCCAGATTGACGATCTCCGTCTCGTCCAGGTTGGACTTAGGCCTATTTTCAAAATTCTCGACTTCCTTAACAATTTCTTCCGGTATATCATCTTCCTCTGAATATGTTTCCGTTTGTCGCGTTGTCTCGTTGCATGTCACAGTCGTTGGTTCATCAAGATAAGTAATAGTAATGCTGTTTGAGTAAAGTAATGAGAGAAAATAATAAGAGAGGGATTTGTAAGAAAATTGAAATACTTTAATAAATTCCATAAGTATTTTTAACATTGGAGCTCTTTCTTGCGAAAAAAAAAAAAGAAAAATGCGAAAGGAAAATAAACTTTAATAAAGCAAAATAGCGCGTAATGCTTTGTTCAGCCTTGCTACCCCGAGGCACGTCGGGCTCTGGTGGTTCTGACGGTCTAGTTGCTGAGGTGTGCTCCTCTGCTCACAGCCTATATGGAAGGGCCTTCCTCCCCCTCCTCCTAAAAAATGACACAACAGTCCATATCATCCTCTTCCAGGAACAAATTCCTCATCGCTGCTAATGCTTCTTCTTCTTCTGATCCATAGATAACCTCGGTTGGTTAAAAAGTGTGCTCTAGACAGGGTATCGGCTGCTCCAATGGATAGTAAGGGCCGCGCCAGGGTGGTGACCAGTCCTTGAATTCTTCCCAGGTATACTCATACCCCAACCCGAAGGTGGTACCATGCTTCTTGAGCTTGATAGGCTTAGCGATTCCTTGGAGGTTTTTGCGAAGTCCTTTTCCAGGTTCATATCCGCTCCAATTCAGTATGCTTTCAATTTTGTTGTTCCACCATTTGTCTTTGTCGACTGCGTTGACCCGCTCGATGTGGTGGTAAGTTTCCCCACCTAATCTTCTTCTTCCTCCAATTGTTGGAATGGTCTGTCGGCTATATATGGGGTTGCTACCGTCACCATGAATGATCACCTCCTGGTGATTCCATTCAAATTTCACTTCCTGATGTAGTGTTGATGCCACGACCCCAGCGGTATGGATCCATGGTCGTCCCAACAGCAGATTGTAAGAAGACGGCACGTCTATCACTTGAAAATCAACATCAAACCAAGTGGTCCCTATTTGCAAGCGTAGGCTAATTTCCCCAATAGTGGACCTCTGAGATCCGTCGAAAGCTTTGACGTTGATGGCCCCATCCTTAATTTTATGCAGCCCTTTTCTCAATGTTCTGAGTGTTACCGGAGGACAAATGTTGAGACTGGATCCCCCATCGACCAGGATTCGGGTGATAAAATAATCTTCGCACTGCACAGTGATGTGCAATGCCTTGTTATGACTCAATCCTTCTGGTGGCAGCTCATCCTCGTGAAAGGTGATTTTATGACTCTCCAACACTTGGCCCACCATGTTCGCCATTTCTCCTCCAGTGATGCTGCTTGGTACATACGCCTCACTCAATACCTTCAACAAGGCATTCTTGTGTGCATCAAAATAGGAACCCTTGCATCAGAAGAGGTTGAGGAGATGTTGCACATTCTGGATGCATCATGCGAATACATAAGAGAAAGAACCCAATTTGAGCCTTTGGATAGGCCAATCGGCCAGCCTCCTGAACCCTCAGTTGAGAAGGCCCCAAAATTGAAACATAAACCCTTACTATCTCATCTTTATTATGCATATTTGGGAAATTCTAACACTTTACCTGTGGTTGTTTCTTCTCATTTGTCTGAATTGCAGGAAGAAAAGCTCTTATGGGTGCTGATTGTCGACGCCCCCTTTTTCTAAAGGAGAAATTGGGTTTACGACATTTGGGCAGACAAATCTATTCCTTTTGGGAATTTGGGTTTTGAGATTTAGAAGAGTCGCCACCTAATGATTAAGTGCATTAGAACACTAAGAAAGAAATGAAGAGAAGAAGAACTAGAGAATGGGTAAGGGCTTGAAATTATCTCGGGGGGAAGGTGTTAGGCACCCCCAAGATCCACTAGTGTGGTTCCCGGTCATGCTACAATTTGTGACTTTAAATATGAACAACAAATATACATACGAGACAATTCTCATATAACGATTGCAAGTAGGGGAAGTATAAAAGTTAAATAAACGAGCTGAAATTTGGGACTAGGCAATTTCATAATTTATTTAAAGAATATACGAGTGCAGAAGAATGGGAGTCAAATAATTGATACAAATAATCAGACAAAGGGATGAAATGGGGCGACAATTTGGGAGAGAAAAAAAAGTACTTGGACATTTAAAGAGATTTTTTTTTCAATGATTAAAGCAAAAGGCAGGGTTTAAAAGAACCGAAAACTGCAATTTAAAAATTCTGAAAGAGAGAAGTAAACACATAAAGAGGGAGGGGGTCCTAGGCTTATAAATAACATGGATCACCCACGCAACACCCGGTAACCAATTATACACGTGATGTTATCGCGTGATCATCATATCCATGTCTACCCTTTCCCACCCCGTTAAGGTACTAAAGCGCGGAATGGTCTCGTTACTTATTGCATGCTACTACCCGCCCCAATCCTATCAGTCCCGGAGGCAGTTAGGACTACTAATCCTAGAGGGAAGGGATATTGGCTTTTGAAGTTTAAAAAGGACAAAATCTAGTGCGACAAACAAAAACACATAAGAGCAGTTAAAGAGGGGAAAACACATAGCAGTTAAGGCTCAAATAGGCCTCCTCATTCAAAGCAGAAATTGTTTAGCATGACTTACAAGTACTGGTTAGGTCTTTAATTAAACTTACGTAAAGGGGGTGGCTGATTTATCACATATTTTCAGATAAGAAGTCCGAATTAGGCCTGCCTGCTGGTTGTAATTATTGGATGAGAATTGATTACCTAATGGTTTGCCTAGGTGAAACCTATAGGCATGATATCTAACAAGGTCAAACATACTGATTTTAAAGAAGATTACTGACTTTAGAAATAAACCAATTCTGCGGATGTTAACAACATTATTACTGATTTTAGACTTTGCGGGTGAATCAGATTTAAACGATTGCTCCTATAGGCATGAATTCTAAGCGTTATTGATTTTAAAACGGTTACGTAGGTGCAGGAATCCTATGAGCATGGTATCTAAGATGCAATTGATTATTTTTTAACCTATGGATTGTTTTCCTAATGACATGTGTATGTGCAGAAGTGCAGGAAACTTATAATCATGATTTCTATATGCAGAAGTACAGAGACTTATAGACATGATTTCTAATGAAATGCATAACTTATAGACAGGATTTCTAATGCAGTAATGAAACAACTTATAGGCAGGGTTTCTAATGCAGTAATGAAACAACTTATAGGCAAGATTTCTATATGTAGATGCATAAACTTATAGGCAGGATTTCTATATGTGGATGCATAAACTTATAGGCAGGATTTCTATATGTGGATGCATAAGCAAAAAAAGGCTGTGATTGCAGAAATAAATACCTAAAGCATGATGTCTACCCACATGCATAACATGAGTGACCCTCCCCTTTTCACTATACACCCCCAATAGTTATTACAACCCGAATGAATCAAAAAAATAAAAATAAAAGAAAAAAAATTACATTAGAAGTTAAAGTTCCAACCAAGGAGAGCCTAATTCAGACTGCTAGTCTGAAACATGAGATAAACCAACTTCCAAAGATCAGATTTCCAAAGCCTTTCTTATCCTTTGGGTGTGTCAAAGTTCCAAGGAGCTTCATGGACTCCAGGCAGTGCTCACACCCAATTACATTTGCAGGATAAGATTGTAGTGCAGTGTGGAAGGGCCAGCCCTCAAATGTCCAAGTTCAGAGGGAACTCAAGGTCCCCAAGGCAAGGCTCATAGGAGGGGGGCAGAACTTAGAGTCTAAGAATAAGTGTAAGTGTAATAGAGGGGGAATTAAGGAAAGCCATGACAAACTAGTGGTCATGCCCAGCAATTAGGATGCTGGCACACCCCTGACCAGCCTGTCAGTTTGAGTTTGGGAGTTAGGACCTATTGAAGGTCAGGTTCAGACCTGGGAAGCAATTTGGATGCAGCTAAGCCATGAACTTTAACTCAACACACATAGGGGAATAAGGGTTTGGGGATGTTATAGCAAGCAGTAAACATAAAAAAGAACATGCTTAATACAGAGTATAATCAATAAAGTAAACAAGAACATGGCAACTGTAAAGCAAACACATAGGGAAGGAGCTTAAATTAAATTGGGACATACCAGTTTCAGGGAAAACAAATAAGTGAAATAGCAGTCTTGAAAAGCCAAGTTGCAAGCAAAGCAGTACAAAAGTCTCAAAAGAGAGTAGAGAATTGAAAGATTATTGTGATTGAGAATATGCGTGTGAGAGTATGAGTATTGAACTTAGGATTCAAGAGTTCAAAAGTTCAAAAGTTGTTTTAGTGCTGAAGGGTCGAGCCCCTTTTATAGTGCAGCAAACAAGTAAGAACAAGGTAAGGAAATAATATTGAAATCAATCTCCCTTTAATTAAGGGATTCTGATTTCAAACGGGTAAAAATAATTAAGGAAAGGGATTTGAAAGAATATTTTCCAGGCAGTACAATAAAGGGTAAATACATGGAAGTCATTTAAGGCAAAAGTCCAATGGTACATGGTTTGTGTGAAATAAGGAAAGGGAATCAATCAAATAGCCAGTAAAATCAAAGTGGCAGGCTTTGTTCGAATGAACCAAGTCGAGAAAAGGTAAAGATGGTTCAATTAGAGAAAATCAATAACAATCAGTCAAACCCCATTAAAGGAATTGAGAATCAATTAGTAGTTGGCAAAACCTTTTTTGAAAGAAGAATTTCTCATATATAAAGCAAACAAATCAAACAAAAGGGGTCGTCATGTTACTTAGAAAAGAGTGTAATATTGAAAGGTTCAGAATCATAAGCAAAGGGAAAAACAAGTTCAGTTTGTAGACTCATAGTGAGTCTAAGACAGGGTTCCAATGCAGAACCCTAGTCCAAACACCAAATCAAACTTGCCAAAGAAAACCCCAAATCCTAGGGTTTCAAATCGAATCAGACATAGAGATGAGAAGGCAAGCCATTGAAACAGACTCAAAGGTCTGCTTCAGAGCCTCATGAGAAATAAAACAAATAGGATAGCAGGTTTGAAACAACAAAGAAAGAAAGCTGATTTAAGAGCATAAAAGAGCATGTTTTAGAAAAATCGAAACTTAAGCAAGTTCAGAGGAAAAGAGAGGTGGTGTAAACTTAAGCCACAGTAGATGAAACATGCTTAGCAAGTACACAAACAGAGTCTAGTAAAGCAAACAAAATCAATGAACTCAATAGTAAACACATATAGTAGAAGAGTAACATAACAAGGATTAGCATGTGAGCACAGGAATAACATGTATAGTAGGAAAAGAAGAAGAAGAAGAAGAACACACGCGTAGTAACAGAAAATATACGAACATAGTATAGACAAACACACATAAAGGAAAGAACAGCAAGAATCAGAAAGATATATTTTTTTTTTGAAAACCTTTCAGAAACCCTAAATCAAAATAAATAATTTTGAAAAGAAAATTTGGGGAAAACAATTTAGAGGTCCAGTAGAACACAAACATACCATAGATCTAAGAAAATAAACAGAGAAAAACCTCTAACAACATAAGGGTTTCGGAGAACCCTAAAAACTAGAGAAAGGACTTGGAAAAGTCAGATCCTGGGTCAAAGAGTCGAGGAATCAGGCTTCTCGTGCTT
>NW_017675922.1:38913-56261 GCF_001879085.1 Nicotiana attenuata | reverse complement strand
AACATGACTTCACGTAATGCAATTAAGGCAGTTTAAGCAAATAGGCAATTAATTCAACTAATCATACTCTTCTAAACTAACACAGACTATATTTGCATGTAGAATAAAGCAAGTAAGAAAAGAACTCAGTTTAAGTACTTAAACTAAAACCGGATTTTCAACAATTAGCTCAAGTAGGCGCTCGTCACCTCACGTACAAGGCATTCAATTACCAGATATCATATCCTAAGGGGAGAGGCCCCCCCCCCACAAGGTTAGACAAGCCACTTACCACGAATCGGCTCCAAAATCAACTCGAAACCACACGTTTGCCACGAGTATCTGACTCCAAATGGCCCAAATCTATTCAATTCAATTACATATAGTAAATAACATCTCAAGCAACTGATTCTATGATTTAATTCAAAGCTAAGACGCGAAATTAGGTAAAATGACCGAAACGCCCCTCAGGCCAACGGCTCGGAATCGGATGAAATTAACATATTTAGAACCCTCGTACTCTCACGAGTCTAACCATATAAAAATCTCTCAAATCGGAGGTCAAACATCCACTCAAAACTCAAGAATTTGGTCTAGGAAGTTTTACCAATTTTTCATTCCAAATCCGAAATTAAAGGAAGAATTTATGATTAGATTAGTGGGTTATAAGCAAAAAGTAATATAGAATCGTTGTCCCTGAAAAACCCTCAAAATCTCCCTCAAATCCGAGCTCCCAAGCTTGTGTTTTGATAAAAATGGCTAACCCTCGGTTTTTGAAAGTTTATAACTGCCCAGACATTTTGTTCTATGCGATCGCAAGAGGAGGAATGCGATCGCGAAGAGTAAATTTTAAAGGTTCAGAAAATAGCCTATGCGAACGCAGCCCAAGCCATGCGATCGCAGAAAAGAGAGGAATAGACCTAAGCGATCGCGAACCAGCTAATGCGATCGCGTAAAACAAAAATCATCACCCTCCGAAATTACACTATGCGATCGCGGAGGGTAAGCTGCGATCGCAGGGAAGGAAAACCTGCAGCAGAACCGAAGAGAAAATCTGCAACTCTTTTCAACACAAAAATGCCCCATTGAGCATCCGAAACACACCCGAAGCCCCCAGGACCTCAACCAAAACTACGGACATATCCCATAACATCATTCAAACTTGCACCAATCCTTAAACCACCTAAAACAACGTCGGAAACTCAAATTAATCAAGGATTTAAGCCTAAGAACTTCAAATTTCCTCAAAATACGCTTTCGATCAAAAAACCTAACCAAAACACGTCCGAATGACCTGAAATTTTGCACACACATCCCAAATGACATGACGGAACTACTGCAACTTCCAGAATTCCATTTCGACCCTCGGATCAAAATCTCACTATCGGACCGGAAACTTCAAAAATTCAAACTTCGGCATTTCAAGCCTAAATTAGCTACGAACCTCCAAAACACATTCCGACTACGCTCCCAACTCCGAAATTAGCTAACGGAGCTAACGGAACCATCGAATTTCTATTCCGAGGCCGTCTTCACACTGTTCTGACTATGGTTAGTTTTCCAACACTTAAGCTCTCATTTAGGGACTAAGTGCCCCAAAACTCTCCGAAACTCAAGACCGAACATCCCGGCAAATCAAAATAGCAGAGATAAACTTGGGGAAAGCAGTTAATAGGGGATTGGGGCGTAAATTTCAAAAACGACCGGCCGGGTCGTTACATAAGGTGACATCCAATCCATACCCAAAATGACATCAAAATCAACCATATCGAAAAGTAGAAGATCTACGTTAGTCTCAAGACCCCTATGACAATCACATACGAATGATAGACACGATCTACAATGATAGAATCTCCCACAGGTGTGGATACATACATGGAAGCACTCAAAGAATCACATGACGCAACCAAATATGAAGCAAAATAGGATGACACATATGAATAAGTAGATCCTGGATCAAATAATACTGAGGCATCCCTATTGCAAACTGAAATAGTACCTGTGATAACAGCGTCGGATGACTCAGCCTCAACCCTGGCTGGAAAAGCATCACATTGGGGCTGGGCTCCACCACTCTGAACTACATCTCGAGGATGGGCCCTGTCTGTCTAGCCTCTACCTCTAGCGACCTGACCTCCACCTCTAATGTCTTGACCTCCAGCTCTAGCATTCTGACCCCTACCTCTAGCTGGCTAAGCTGGCGGTGGAACACTCGGTGCTAGGACAATGGCACGAGAACCCTGATGCTGAGCACTGCTCGATGCTCGAGGGCAATACCTACCCGGCTGCTGAGACTGCTGACCCTAAAACTGACCTTGACAGCCTGGATAACCACCATGAAAACTCTGGAGTGGAGGTGAAATGATAGGAGCTAGTGGTACACTGTAGGCTAGCTTATCAGAATACTGCATATGAGAGCCACGACCACCTGAAGCACCGTGAGAAGCCTGAAGTGCTGAATGAAACGGTCTGGGAGGATGGCCTCTACCAAAACAACCCATGCCTCCAGATGAGGCACCATTGAACTCACCAGAATTACGAGGCCTATTGTCAGACCCCTGACCACTCCCCTGAGCTAAAACTATCTCAACTCACCTGGCCACATTGGCTGTGTCCTGGAAAGAAATCTCGCTCCATGTCTCCTTAACCATCTGCAACTTGATAGGCTGAGCTAGCCCCTAAATGAACCTCCTCACCCTCTATCTCTTGGTAGGAAGTATAAGAAGAGAATGACGAGCCAAATCAACAAACCTAGTCTCATACTGAGTGACAGTCATAGAACCTGCTGAAGATGCTCGAACCGCCTACCATAGTCCTCTCTCTAAGTGATAGGAAGGAACTTCTCGAGAAATAGCTGAGAGAACTGGACCCAAGTCAAGACAGGAGACCCAGCTGGTCTAGGCAATACAAAATCATTCCACCATCTCTTGGCGTACCCTATTATCTGGAATACAACAAAGTCGACCCCATTGATCTCCACTATCCCCGTGTTCCGCAACACTTCATGGCAATGGTCAAGGTAATCATGTGGGTCCTTAGAAGCTGCCCCACTGTAATGAAACGAGAAAAGCTTGGTGAACTTGTCCAACCTTAACAAAGCCTGAGAAGACATAACCGATCCACCAGCGGCCTGAGACGCAATAACTGTCTGAGCTACTCCCACTGGCTGAGCTACTGGAGTCTGAAACTGAGGAGCCATCTGCTCCGGTGTGTGGGTAGTGGGAGTCTGGGCTCCTCCCCCAGCCTGAGAGACGGCTGGTGCTACAAGAAATGTGCCAGTCTAAGCTACACTCTCCATAAGGCCCACTAGACGGACCAAAGCATCTTGAAGTACTGTGGTGGCTATGAACCCCTCTGGGACCTGAGCTGGTCCTGGTGGAACTGTCTGGGCTGGAGCCTCCTCATCAAACTCTACCTAAGGCTCCGCCGCTGGTGGTGCTGCTCGAGCTCTGGGCTGAGCTCTGCCCTTACCTTGGCCTCTAGCATGGCCTTGGCCTCGTTCTCTGCCCCTCGTAGGAGCTGCCAGTGGGAGCTCGGGCAGTTGATCAACTGATGAAGCGGTAACTGTCCTCGCCATCTCCGAAAGGACAAGAGTAGAAAGTGCAATTAGAACTCAGAGATCAAATCGCACGACAAAGAAGAATAGAAGTGAAACTGTTCCTATACTCTGTAGCCTCTGCGGGATAAGTACAGACATCTCTGTACGGATCCCTCAGATTCTACCTAGCTTGTTCGTGAATTGTGAGACCTAGGCAACCTAGTGCTCTGATACCAACTTGTCACGACCCGGATTTTCCATCGTCGGGATAGTGATGGCGCCTAACCTTACGATAATATATAAAAATTTAATTACGTTACCTCTTTAAGAAATTCGCTAAATGACAATGATTTAAAACATAACGATTTAATGAAATGCGGAAGTTATAATTATCTAAATATCTCAACACCAGTACCCAAAATTCTGGTATCACCATTCACGAACTTCTAAGAGTCACTACAAACACTGACTGAAAGAAAAATACAGTTGTCTTTGAATTAAAGTAGAAATAGTGAACTGGAATAACTGGAAGGGGACTCCAGGGTCTGCGAACGCCCGCAGATCTACCTTGGGTCTCCTGTAGGACTAAAGGCAGCACCTCAACTCGGATCAACACGGTCCAGTACCGAAATCAATGCAGAAAGTGCAGAGTGTAGTATCAGTACAACCGACCCCATGTACTGGTAAGTGCCGAGCCTAACCTCGGCAAAGTGGTGAAGAGGCTAGGACACGACAATAACATGAACCTGTGCAGTTAAACCATATACGAGAAAATAAAAACATATGGAAATTAAGCAGATAATAACGGGAAGGGGGGGGAACATGCTGAGGGGAATATCAAATCCTGAAAATAGTACAGTAAAGAAACGCAGTAAATAACATGCTTTGCACCAACGAAAGTAATAACATAGCAAGCAATTGCATGGCATCACCCTTCATGCTTTTACTCTCGTTCTCATCATAAGAAACAATAGAAATGGCACGGCATCACCCTTCGTGCATTAGCTCTCTCATAACATGGCACGACATCACCCTTCGTGCATTAACTCTCTCATAACATGGCACGACATCACCCTTCGTGCATTATCCCTCACATAATATGGCACGACATCACCCTTCGTGCATTATCACTCACTCATAAAATATTACACGGCATCACCCTTCGTGCTTGTACACTCTCCCTCACCAAGACAATGAACAACAACAACAGGGAGATAGAAATATCAAGAACCAGTCTTACTTCAACATTTAATTCCACAATACCAGCCTCCACTCTGAGTTAATACTCAATCAGTACCAAAATTCGTAAAACATGATAAGAGTTGCTCAACACATAGAATAACAAGTCTAAACATGAAATATATAGTCAAAGAGTACAACGGTTACAAGAATAAGACTAACTCGCATGCTATGACTTGACAACAATGCATAGGTACTCGTAACCTTACCTATACGTTGTACGCAATATCAAAACGCATAGCAAGTAATACCTAATCTCTCAAGACAAGGTCAGACCCAACAATTACCTCGTCTCCGCGGGCCACTCAAAGCTCAATCACAGCTTTTTCTTTCACATAAGCCTCCGGACCAATAAATTCTAGCAAATTACCAATTAAACGATGTAATTTAAGTCTTAGGAACTACCCATGATAGCAGGAATTCAAGTTAGGTCATTTTTAAAAGAGTCAACAAAAGTTAACACCCGGGCCCGCTTGGTCATAACCCAAAATTCGGACCAAAACCCGATTACCCATTCACCCTCGAGCCCGGATATTCAATTGGTTTTGAAATCCGACCTCAATTTGAGGTCTAAATCTCCAAATTTCGAAACTCCTAAGTTCTACCCGAAATCCTTAATTCCACCATGAACACCCTAGATTCTAAGATGAAATCTTGTAAAAAGAAGTAAAAGAGTGAAAAAATAAGTTAATAATCACTTACTTATGATTTGGGAAGAAGAATAGTTTGGAAAATCGTCTCTTATGTTTTAGGGTTTGAAAAATTAAAGAATTAACGAAAAAACCCGTTTATATAGCACCATCTGATCCTCACTACGCGGTTCGCGAAATCCCCAGCATGGCCGCGAAATCTCCACCACGGTCCACGAAGTTCCTACCGCGGTCCGTGAATTTCTGACCGCGGCCGCACTTCCAAGATCCGAGACCTGCAACTCTGCAACTATCCAATACCAGATTTTCTAAGTCTAAGCATCCCGTAGCCTATCCTGAAACTCACCCGAGCGCTCGGGGCTCTAAACCAAATGCACACACAAGTCTTAGCACATCATATGAACTTGATCGGACAATCAAATCGCCAGAATAACACCTAGAACTACGATTTAGCACCAAATTGCATGAAATTATCAAGGAAGTTTCAAAACCTCTATTTTCTCAACCAAAGGTTCGAATCATGTCAAATCAGTCTCGTTTCTCCCCAAATTTCACAAATAAGGAATAAATATCATAACGGACCTATACCGGGATCCGAACCCAAATTACGGGCCCGATACCAACAAGATCAAATTCCTTAAATTATTACATTTTTAGCCCTTTTAAATGTTTCTTCCAAAATTCATTTCTCGGGCTAGGGACCTCGGAATTTGATTCCGGGCATACGCCCAGGTCCCATATTTCACTATGGACCCTCCGGGACCGTCAAAATACGGGTCCGGATCCGGGTCCAGGTCCGTTTACTCAAAATATTGACCGAAGTCAACTAAAATTAATTTATTAAGCCAAAAGTTATTATTATTCTCAATCTTCACATAAAGGCTTTCCGGAAACGCAACTAGACTGTGCACGCAAACCGAGGAAAAATACAAGATGAACTTTCGCGTCATCACAATTAGGGTCCAATGATGATATACCATTATCAATAATAACAACAAATCTAGTGTATTTTCATAAGTGGAGTCTGGGGAAGGTATTGTGTACGCAGACCTTACCCCTACCTTTAGAAAGGCAGAGATGTTATTTCCGGTAGATCCTCGGCTCAGGGAAGATAAAGGGAAGGGCCAATGCCAAACAAACCAATCGAAAAATCAAGCAAAAACACACAAGTATCTCTATTTAGTAAATTAAATCGAAGCGAAGGCAACCACATGTGGTGTACTAATGCTACTGTAACAAAACAAAGATAAAGCTCGACTACTTAACCCTCTTACACTAATTCTCAACCTCCACACCTTCCTATCCATGGTCATGCCCTCAGTACGTTGGAGCAATGCCATATCTTTCCTAATCACCTCTCCCCAATATTTCTTTGGCCTGCCTCTACCCTCTGTTGGCCTTCCAAGACCAACCTCTCATACCTCCTCACTGGTGTTTCTGTGCCTCTCCTCTTCACATGTCCGAACAATCTTTGTCTTGCCTCTCGCATCTTGTGCTCCACAAAGGCCCACACCCACCTTGACCCGGATCAAAAAATTAAAATAGTTTAGACGTTGTCATAATATAACATTGTCAAGAGATTAGAACAATATATACATCTAAGCATCAAATCGAGTTTAATTGAACTTTATTTAACAAGGAAAAATTAACCAATTATTTCTCTTGAATCTTAAAAAGACCGTCAAAGGTCTAAATTTATGATAATATAGTACAAAAAGGAGGGTAATTTTGACATCTTCAGAATTTCAGAGGAAACTTCATTACGTGAATGAAATACTTAAGGGGGTGATGTTGAAATTAATGTTCTTAAAACAGGGAGAAAAGTTTGGTTTTCGAAACTTTAGGAACCAAAACGAGTAAACAACACCCTTTTCGGTTCAATTCCAGCGAGGTCCCCAACCAGATAGTCCCACACCGGCTAAGAGCTGCAGGTTTTCAACGTTTATATTGGGAAGCTCAACAATGGAGTTCGTCCCTTCGGGGACGTCCGATAAAATTGGAATGATAGAGAAGATTAGCATGGCCCCCGCACAAGCACGAAATGCAACATTTTTGTCGGTCGTCCTCGGCGATGCTCTCGCATGATATTTCTCAAGGTTTGTAAAGTATTCGGAGTTTTTTAATATGTTTTATTTCCTATTTCCCCAAATTTAGCTGACAGCGATAAGCGTATTATTATGCCCTAGTTTGATTATTTTGTCTTTATCATGATATTATTGTGAAATGCACTCATACTACATCAGGAACATTTATGACTCCATGGTCTTTTGTGTTCCTTCTTTTTGCAGGTAAATTTTGAGGCAAAGTTGAAAGATCATCCTTTGTTTAATTAGTTTTGTTTTAATCACAGTGATGCCTGTAATGCAATGGTTAACTTTAAACTTTATTATGTTTTGTTCCCTATTATGCAATCCCCAATCCACTAACCAAAACAATCATGTTGATTACTGATTGTTTGCTATTCAAAATCAGCAAATTTCATAGATTCATTCTACTATATTTAATCTACTTGCACATTGAGCCGCTTTTTGTGCAACAGTTTTTCACCATCTTTCTATACTCTTTAAGTTAAGGAAGCTCGTCCAAATTTTTGGTAGATTCCTTTATGGGATTTCTCTCTAAAATGAAGAAACTATAAATACTACTCCCTCCGTTTTATATTAGATGAGATACTTTCCTTTTTAGTCTGTTCCAAAACAAATGACACATTTCTAAATTTGGAAATAATTCAACTTTAAACTCTTCATTTTACCCATTTACGTTTAATGAGAAGCTTTTATAGCCACACAAATCAAAATAGTAGAATTAAACTTGAGGAAAGCAGTTAATAGGGGATCGGGGGATAAATTCCAAAAACGACCGGCCGGGTCGTTACATCCTCCCAGACTTAAACATTTGTTCGTCCTCGAACGAGCACAAAGACATACCTGAAGTAGTGAAAAGATGAGGGTACTGGCTGCGCATATCCTGCTCGGTCTCCCAGGTCGCCTCCTCGACCGGCTGACCCCGCCACTAAACCTTCACGGATGCAATGTTCTTTGACCTCAGCTTCCTGACCTGCCTGTCCAATATTGCCACTGGCTCCTCAACATAAGATAGATCCTTCTCCAACTGGACTGAGCTGAAATCCAACACGTGTGATGGATCACCGTGATACCTCCGGAGCATCGAAACATGAAATACCGGATGAATACCTGCCAGGCTGGGAGGTAAGGCAAGCTCATAGGCAACCTCCCTAACTCGCCTCAATATCTCGAAAGAGCCAATAAACCTCGGACTCAACTTCCCTTTCTTCCCAAATCTCATAACGCCTTTCATAGGCGACACCCGATGTAGAACCGGCTCTCCAACCATCTAGGAAACATCACGAACCTTCCGATCTGCGTAACTCTTCTGTCTGGACTAGGCTGTACGGAGTCTATCCTGAATCACCTTGACTCTCTCCAAAGCATCCTGAACCAAGTCTGTGCCCAGTAATCTGGCCTCACCCAGCTCGAACCAACCCACCGGAGATCTACATCGCCTACCATATAAGGCCTCGTACAGTGCCATCTGAATGCTGGACTGATAGCTGTTGTTGTAGGCAAACTCCGCTAATGGCAAGAACTGATCCCAAGAACCTCCAAACTCAATCACACACGCACGGAGCATATCCTCAAGAATCTGAATAGTGCGCTCAGACTGCCCGTCCGTCTGGGGGTGAAATATTGTGCTCAACTCCACCCGAGTACCCAAATCCTGTTGTACGGCTCTCCAAAACCGCGATATGAACTGGGTACCTTTGTCTGAAATAATGGAAACTGGAATACCATGCAGACGGACAATCTCACGGATATAAATCTCCGCCAACCGCTCTGAGGAATAGGTAGTACACACAGGGATAAAATGTGTGGACTTGGTCAGCCGATCCACAATAACCCAAATGGCATCGAACTTCATCAAAGTCTGTGGGAGTCCAGATAAGAAGTCCATGGTGATCCGCTCCCACTTCCACTCCGGAATCTCTATTTGCTGAAGCAATCCACCCGGTCTCTGGTGCTCATACTTTACTTGCTGACAATTAAGGCACCGAGCTACAAACCCAACTATATCCTTCTTCATCAGCCTCCACCGGTAGTGCTTCCTCAAATCCTGATACATCTTTGCGGCACCCGGATGAATGGAATACTGCAAACTGTGGGCCTCCTCTAGAATCAACTCCCGAAGCCCATCGACATTGGGTACACAAACTCGACCCTGCATCCTCAATACTCCGTCATCACCAATGGTCACATCTCGAGCATCGCCATGTAATACCTTGTCCTTGAGGACAAGCAAATGAGGGTCATCATACTGCCGCTCCCTGATATGATTAAACAAGGAAGACCGAGAGACCACACAAGCTAGAACCCGGCTGGGCTCCGAAAGATCCAATCTCACAAACTGGCTGGCTAGGGCCTGAACATCCATCGCCACAGGTCTCTCTGCTGCTGGTAAATAAGCCAAACTCCCCAAACTCTCTGCCCGGCGGCTCAAAGCATCGGCCACCACATTGGCCTTGCCCGGGTGATACAAGATAGTGATGTCATAATCCTTTAGCAGCTCTAACCATCTCCTCTGACACAAATTAAGGTCCTTCTGCTTGAACAGATGCTGCAAACTCCGGTGATTAGTATATATCTCACATGGCACACCGTACAAGTAATGACGCATGAACAATGGCAGCTAACTCAAGATCATGGACAGGATAATTCTTCTCATGTATCTTCAACTGTCTGGACGCGTAGGCAATCACCCTACCGTCCTGCATCAATACCGCTCCAAGGCCAACTCTCGAGGCATCACAATAGACAGTATAAGACCCCGAACCGGTAGGCAATATCAAAACTGGGGCTGAAGTCAAAGCTGCCTTGAGCTTCTGAAAGCTCGCCTCACACTCCTCCGTCCACTGAAATGGAGCACCCTTCTGGGTCAATCTAGTCATAGGGGCTGCAATCGATGAAAACCCCTCCACAAAACGACGATACTAGCCTGCCAAGCCAAGGAAACCGCGAATCTCTGTAGCTGAAGATGGCCTGGGCCAACTCTGCACTGCCTCTACCTTCTTCGGAGCCACCCGAATGCCATCACTCGACACCACGTGACCCAAGAATGCCACAGAATCCAACCAAAACTCACATTTTGAAAACTTTGCATATAACCTCTTTTCCCTCAGAGTCTGAAGTACTGTCCTCAGGTGCTGCTCGCGATCTTCCCGACTCTGGGAATACACCAGAATATCATCAATAAAGACAATGACAAAAGAGTCAAGATATGGCCGGAATACACTGTGCATCATATGCATGAAGGCTGCTGGGGCATTGGTCAGCCCAAATGACATAACAAGGATCGTAATGACCATACCGAGTCCTGAAGGCAGTCTTCGGGATATCTGGCTCCCGAATCTTTAACTAATGGTAACCTGAGCGCAAATCAATCTTAGAAAACACCCGTGCACCCTGAAGCTGGTCAAACAGATCATCAATACGAGGCAAAGGATAACGATTCTTCACTGTAACCTTGTTCAACTGGCGGTAATCAATACACATGCGCATAGAACCATCCTTCTTCTTCACAAATAACACAGCAGCACCCCAAGGCGATACACTGGGCCGAATAAAACCCTTATCAAGTAATTCCTGCAATTGCTCCTTCAACTCAGGAGGAGCCATACAGTACGGGGGGATAGAGATGGGCTAAGTGCCCGGCAACAGATCAATGCCAAAATCAATGTCCCTATCAGGTGGCATGCCCGGAAGATCAGCTGGAAACACATCAGGGAAATCCTGAACTACTGGGACTGAATCAACAGAAAGAGTATCAATACTGAAATCTCTCACATAAGCTAAATACGCTGCACACTTTCTCAACCATATGCTAAGCCTTAAGGAAAGAAATAACTCTACTGGGGGTATGATCTAAGGTACCCCCTCAATACGCGGTACACCTGGCATGGCTAGTGTCACAGTTTTGGCGTGACAATCAACAATAGCATAATGGGGCGATAACCAGTCCATGCCCAAAATAATATCAAAATCAACCATGCTGAGCAATAATAAGTCAGCCCTGGTCTCATAACCACCAAGAATAACCAAACATGACCCCACAGGAGTAGAAACATAAACTGGGGAACTCAAAGAATCCCGAGGTACCCCCAAATACGGAGCAAAGTAAGAAGATACATAAGAGTAAGTGGAGCCTGGATCGAATAGAACCGATGCATCTCTATGACAAACCAAGATAGTACCTGTGATGACAGAGTCGGAGGCGACAGCCTCAGTACGGCCTGGAAGGGCATAATATCTGGCCTGGCCTCCCCCTTGAGGGCGACCTCTACCTCCCCAACCTCCACCTCTGGCTGGCCGGGCCGGTGGAGTAGCAGCTGGCGTTGGAACCATAGCCTGAGAGCTCTGCGGGGTGCGCTGCGGCTGAGGGGTCTGTAGGGGTGCAGCCCTCCCAAGTCTGGGGCAATCCCTCACCACATGGCGTGTGTCACCACACTCAAAACAAGCTCTGGGAGGACGTGGCGGCTGTGATTGGCTCGGGCAAGGTCTGCTGGACTGACCACTGGAAGCACCCCGTGCAGGAGGCGCACTAGAGACTGGAGGTGCATAATAAGGCTCCTGAGGCCTAGGTGGAGCTGGAATATCACTGGCTGCTGGAAGAGCTGAATGAATGGGGCGACCCATATGACCCCTACCATGACGACATGCAGTTGGGGCACGGGCACCAGAAAAATGGTCCGACTCTCGAGACCTCTTGGCCTCCCGCTCCTCCCTGTCCCTAGCATGCATACCCTCAATCCTCCTAGCAATGCTCACCGCCTGCTGATAAGACACATCCATCTCTAACTCATGAGCCATGCTAGATCTGATGCTGGGAATAAGCCCCTCAATGAACCGTTGAACCTTCTCGCGGACTGTAGAAACCAAAGCTGGTGCATGTCTAGCCAAGTCAATGTAGCGGACAGCATACTCTGAGACAGTCATAGTACCCTGGCGCAAACGCTCAAACTCCGCGCGCCAAGCATCCCTAAGACTCTAGGGAACATACTCCCTCGTGATCATATCTGAAAACTGAGCCCAAGTCAGGGAAGCTGCCTTATCCGGTTTGTCTAACTCATAAGCACGCCACCACTGATAGGCGGCTCCTCGAAGCTGGAAAGTAGTGAAGGAAACCCCGCTCGATCCTGATATGCCCATAGTGCGGAGAATACGGTAGCACTCTTCCAGAAATCCCAAGGCATCCTCTGATGCTAACCCACTGAATACTGGAGGATCGTATTTCTTGAACCTCTCAAGTCTCCGCTGCTCATCCTCTGAAGCCGCTGCTCTACCCTCAAGCTGAACTGGTACTGCAGGCGGCGCAGGTATAACCTCCCGGGCCTACTCAACATGCACTCGCTGCTCAGGAGTGCGGACGGCGGGAGTCTGTACTCCTCCCCCGGCCTGGGATGTGGCTGCAGCAAGGGGAAGCAACCCTGCCTGAGCCAAAGTGGTGTACATACTCATAAACAGTGCCAAAGTCTCCTGGAGTGCTGGAGTAGTAGTGGCAGACGTATCGGGTGTATGGACTCCGGCTGGTACTACTGGTGGGCGGCAACTCGCGCGAGTGCTCTAGCTGCACCACGAGCGCGTCCTCGACCTCTACCCCGGCCCCGGCCTTTGACGGCGGCAGTAGGGGGCGCGGGTGCCTGGTCCTCTCAGGTAGCGCGTGTCCTCACCATCTGTGAGAGAATAGAAAGACAGAAGTTTAGTTGTGATGTCAAAATCTCGCACGACAAGGAAATCAAATGAAGTGGAATTTTCCTAACAGTTACATAGCCTCTCGTAGATAAGTACAGACGTCTCCATACCGATCAGCGAGACTCTAATAAACTGGCCTGTGTTCCGTGACTCCTATGAACCTAGAGCTCTGATACCAACTTGTCACGACCCCAGTTCACCCACCGTGAACATGTCGTGATGGCGCCTAGTCTCTACAACTAGGTAAGCCTAACAATGCAGACACATAACTAACTTGCGAAATAATAGTCAAAACTGAACAATTTAAAGGACAAACAGTATATATAATGCCGCTCGGCATATACAACTCCACATCAAGGCATCCTACATTACTATCCCAAAACTGGGAAACTCAAGGGAACACAAGCTAAAAGGAATTCAGTAAAGTGTTCTAATCTCCAGAAATGTCTACATCAATAGTACGATAGAAGGGCTAACACTACAGATAGAGTAAAGAAAGAGACTCTTCGGTCTGCGGACGCGGCAGATGTACCTCGAAGTCTCCGAAATGCTCCCTGCCTCAAGGATGATACGCCTGGGTAGAATACCTGGATCTGCACATGAAAAACATGCGCAGAAAGGGCATGAGTACACCACAACGGTACTCAGTAAGTGCCAAGCCTAACCTCGGTTGGGTAGTGACGAGGAAGGTCATATATATATATATATATATATATATATATATAATGTAATGTAATGACAGGGCAATAAGCAGTAAAACTGAGAATTGATAATAAAGATCTACACAGTATAATAATAGTGCAATAACGGAAACAGAGATAAAAATAAATACAAGGAAATACCCCTCACAGCATGATGAATAATCGAGATCTCTTGGTATCCTCAATATACACTTTAGGGATCTCTTGGTATCCCGAGGATCTCTTGGTATCCTCAATACACGTGCTAGGGATCTCTTGGTATCCTGCACCTCAATCCAGACCAAAATTACGCGCAGGGGATCTCCCTGGATGCCGTCTCATAGTCCCAATTTAAAACACACAACAACAGCTCAAGGACATCAAAATAAATACTAAGTCCGTAATGAGTAAACAGTAAATTCTAGCCTAACATGCTTCACGTAATGCAATTAAGGCAGTTTAAGCAAATAGGCAATTAATTCAACGAATCATACTTTTCTAAACTAACACAGGCTATATTTGCATGTAGAATAAAGCAAGTAAGAGAAGAACTCAGTTTAAGTACATAAAGTAAAACCGGATTTTCAACAATTAGCTCAAGTACGCGCTCGTCACATTACGTACAAGGCATTCAATTACCAAATATCATATCCTAAGGGGAGAGGGTCCCCCACACAAGGTTAGACAAGCCACTTACCTCGAACCGACTCCAAAATCAACTCGAAACCACACGTTTGCCACGAGTATCTGACTCCAAATGGCCCAAATCTATTCAATTCAATTACATATCGTAAATAACATCTCAAGCAACTGATTCTATGACTTAATTCAACGCTAAGACACGAAATTAGGTAAAATGACCAAAACGCCCCTCAGGCCAACGTCTCGGAATCGGATGAAAATAACATATTCAGAACCCTCGTACTCTCACGAGTCTAACCATATAAAAATCTCTCAAATCGGAGGTCAAACATCCACTCAAAACTCAAGAATTTGGTCTAGGAAGTTTTACCAATTTTTCATTCAAAATCCGAAATTAAAGGAAGAATTCATGATTAGATTAGTGGGTTATAAGCAAAAAGTAGTATAGAATCGTTACCTAATCGTTGTCCCTGAAAAACCCTCAAAATCTCCCTCAAATCTGAGCTCCCAAGCTTGTGTTTTGATAAAAATGGCAAACCCTCGGTTTTTGAAAGTTTATAACTGCCCAGACATTTTGTTCTATGCGATCGCAAGAGGAGGAATACGATCGCGAAGAGTAAATTTAAAAGGCTCAGAAAATAGCCTATGCGAACGCAGCCCATGCCATGCGATCGCAGAAGAGAGAGGAATAGACCTATGCGAACGCGAACCAGCTAATGCGATCGCGTAGAACAAAAATCATCACCCTCCGAAATTACACTATGCGATCGCGGAGGGTAAGCTGCGATCGCAGGGAAGGAAAACCTACAGCAGAACTGAAGAGAAAATCTACAACTCTTTTCAACACAAAAATGCCCCGTTGAGCATCCGAAACACACCCGAGGCCCCCGGGACCTCAACCAAAACTACGGACATATCCCATAACATCATTCAAACTTGCACCAATCCTTAAACCACCTAAAACAACGTCGGAAACTCAAATTAATCAAGGATTTAAGCCTAAGAACTTCAAATTTCCTCAAAATACGCTTTAGATCAAAAACCTAACCAAAACACGTCCGAATGATCTGAAATTTTGCACACACATCCCAAATGACATAACGGAACTACCGCAACTTCCAGAATTCCATTTCGACCCTCGGATCAAAATCTCACTATCGGACCGGAAACTTCAAAAATTCAAACTTCGGCATTTCAAGCCTAAATTAGCTACGGACCTCCAAAACACATTCCGACTACGCTCCCAACTCCGAAATCACCTAACGGAGCTAACGGAACCATCAGATTTCCATTCCAAGGCCGTCTTCACACTGTTCCGACTATGGTCAGTTTTCCAACACTTAAGCTCTCATTTAGGGACTAAGTGCCCCAAAACTCTCCGAAACTCAAGACCGAACATCCCGGCAAATCAAAATAGCATAAATAAACTTGGGGGAAAGCAGTTAATAGGGGATCGGGGCGTAAATTCCAAAAACGACCGGCCGGGTCGTTACATAAGGTGACAGCCAATCCATACCCAAAATGACATCAAAATCAACCATATCGAAAAGTAGAAGATCTACGTAAGTCTCAAGACCCCCTATGACAATCACACACAAATGATAGACACGATCTACAATGGTAGAATCTCCCACAGGTGTGGATACATACATGGAAGCACTCAAAGAATCACGTGACGCAACCAAATATGAAGCAAAATAGGATGACACATATAAATAAGTAGATCCTGGATCAAATAATACTGAGGCATCCCTATTGCAAACTGAAATAGTACCTGTGATAACAGCGTCAGACGACTCAGCCTCAGCCCTGGCAGGAAAAGCATAACATTGGGGCTGGGCTCCACCACTCTGAACTACATCACGAGGATGGGCCCTGTCTGTCTGGCCTCTACCTCTAGCGACCTGACCTCCACCTCTAATGTCTTGACCTCCACCTCTAGCTGTCTGACCCCTACCTCTAGCTGGCTAAGCTGGCGGTGGAACACTCGGTGCTGGGACAATGGCACGAGAACCCTGATGCTGAGCACTGCCCGATGCTCGAGGGCAATACCTAGCGATGTGCCTCATATCGCCACAAGTATAACAAGACCCCGACTACTGAGACTGCTGACCCTAAAACTGACCTTGACGGCCTGGATAACCACCATGAAAACTCTGGAGTGGAGGTGAACTGATAGGAGCTAGTGGTACACTGTAGGCTAGCTGATCAGAATACTGCATATGAGAGCCACGGCCACCTGAAGCACCGTGAGAAGCCTGAAGTGCTGAATGAGACGGCCTGGGAGGATGGCCTCTACCAAAAGAACCCATGCTTCCAGATGAGGCACCATTGAACTCAAACGAGGCCTATTGTCAGACCCCTGACCACTCCCCTAAGCTAAAACTATCTCAACTCGCCTGGCCACATTGGCTGTGTCCTGGAAAGAAATCTCGCTCCATGTCTCCTTAACCATCTGCAACTTGATAGGCTGAGCTAGCCCCTAAATGAACCTCCTCACCCTCTATCTCTCGGTAGGAAGTATAAGAAGAGAATGACGAGCCAAATCAACAAACCTAGTCTCGTACTGAGTGACAGTCATAGAACCTGCTGAAGATGCTCGAACCGCCTACCATAGTCCTCTCTCTAAGTGATAGGAAGGAACTTCTCGAGAAATAGCTGAGAGAACTGGACCCAAGTCAAGACAGGAGACCCAGCTGGTCTAGGCAATACAAAATCATTCCACCATCTCTTGGCGTACCCTATTATCTGGAATACAGCAAAGTCGACCCCATTGATCTCCACTACTCCCCGTGTTCCGCAACACTTCATGGCAGTGGTCAAGGTAATCAGTGTACGGTCCTTAGACGCTCGCCCT
>NW_017675922.1:0-34718 GCF_001879085.1 Nicotiana attenuata | reverse complement strand
TAGAGAGATCAGCACTGGCCCCCGCACAAGCACGAATGCAGCATTTTTGTCGGTCGTCCTCGGCGATGCTCTCGCATGATATTTCTCAAGGTTTATAAAGTATTCGAAGTTTTTTTATATGTTTTATTTCCTATTTCCCCAAATTTAGCTGACAGCGATAAGCGTATTATTATGCCCTAGTTTGATTATTTTGTCTTTATCATGATATTATTGTGAAATGCACTCATACTACATCAGGAACATTTATGACTCCATGGTCTTTTGTGTTCCTTCTTTTTGCAGGTAAATTTTGAGGCAAAGTTGAAAGATCATCCTTTGTTTAATTAGTTTTATGTTAATCACAGTGATGCAATGGTTAACTTTAGACTTTATTATGTTTTGTTCCTATTATGCAATCCCCAATCCACTAACCAAAACAATCATGTTGATTACTGCTTGTTTGCTATTCAAAATCAGCAAATTTCATAGATTCATTCTACTATATTTAATCTACTTGCACATTGAGCCGCTTTTTGTGCAACAACTTTTCACCATCTTTCTATACTCTTTAAGTTAAGGAAGCTCGTCCAAATTTTTGGTAGATTCCTTTATGGGATTTCTCTCTAAAATGAAGAAACTATAAATACTACTCCCTCCGTTTTATATTAGATGAGGTACTTTCCTTTTTAGTCTGTTCCAAAACAAATGACACATTTCTAAATTTGGAAATAATTAAACTTTAAACTCTTTATTTTACCCATTTACGTTTAATGAGAAGCTTTTATAGCCACACAAATGACATGGCCTCACAAACCTTTTACCCCTTAAGCTTTTAAGACCACAAGTTTCAAAAGTCTTCTTCTTTTTTCCTTAAACTCCGTGCTGAGTCAAACTACCTCATCTAATATGAAACGGAGGGAGTAATTCACAGCTATTCTAAGTCAAGCATGTTGGGAAGTATCTATGTTCTAAGCTACTTGCAATGCTTTTCAGTTAGCTTTTTCTCATCCAGTAACCTTCGTGTCTTATATGCAACCTTTTTTCTTTCTTTAAGAATTGTGTGTTTCCTTTCAGCAAGGACATTGAAGGAGGAGCCTTCCTATGGCAAAGATGAAAAAAAAAGGGACTTCAATGAAGGTCCTGGGGTTGTTCGAATAACACATAGTTCTTTCGTATGCCTAATTATTATTATTATAGCACCTACAGATATGTGAAGGATGCTGAGACAAGGTACTGCTTTGTTTGTTAATATTTGTTGATCTTTGAGTGCTTGGTGAACTGCTTTACTTCTTTTGTTTTTTAATCAGTGAAATTGCTGACCTAAGTTGTACGCAAGGTAGAGATTTGATTCTTTCTGAAGTCCTCGGCATTGAAATTCCTTGACTTTTCATAAATGATGTCTCACTCTGAGTAATATAGCAGCATATAAATGATTATGCAGCTCGTGGGATCTATTCCTGATTCCCAGAAGATAGTGAAAGTTGGTTCAACAGATGGACTGCAAAATGAGAAGACAATGGTACCTAATGAAGTGAATTATGAACTTATAAAATTGATTGCCTCTTTGTTGCAGCCTATTGTGCAAGCGGCTAGTTCTGTCTGTCGAAAACGGGTACCACATGTATATGAGTTTTCTGTGTCCGAATAGCATAATTAACATAACCTAGAGCATTTGTAATGCAGTAGGATGTTTTTATCCTTTGCACATCTTGCGTCTGTTGTTCTGTTATATATGTGTTAACATCAGAATGTCTAGATGGCTAATATCATGCGGCATATGTATTTTCAAGGTCAAACAAAATGTATTTGGTTCTATTTACCCCTTCCCTAGTAATCCCCAACTTCCTTTCTTACTGATTTGGTCTGACAGAAAGGTGAATTAACTGTGGTTCTCCTAATTCTCGAATTCTCTCTTTACCAAATGAAGTAAATTGGTGTAGATCCTGAATTGCTGTTAACTGGATTTTCATTTACAAGCAGCGGATACTAGAAGGTAGATCAGACTCAACTGGTCTGCTTATGTTTGATCCTTCATCTAAGCCAAAAGGTTAATTGGGAAAAAAGGTTACTTTATTTCTCTATCATCAAATCATAGATGATAAGTCTCAACCCTATAGTGCCCAAGTCTTTTCACAAAAGAAAAAGAACCTTACTTGTTTAAGTATATAATATGAAGTTAATTGATGGTCAGATCCTTAATTTTGTTGCTAAGCTTCTTACAAATAGTTACACCTTTTTCTAAATCTCAGGCTTAGAAATAAAGGTTAGAAGGAAACAGCAAAATAAACTAGATAACAAACATATAAATAAACCTTGGAAAAATATTTGAATTAAATCGGGATACTTTTATTGGACAGTACGAGTGAAACGAATTGCTAGTTGTTTCAGAAGCTAAAAGGGGCATTCCCCTGTACATTTGAAGCAACGATAACCTAGCCTTTGTATTAAACAGATTAGAACAAAATCTAATGCTATTGTATTGAATACAGAGAACCGGCATAGACGAGGAGTAAATGCCTAACAACAGAAGACATATCTCTAATTCGTGAATGATCTTGGATGATGTCTTGTTACTGCTGCTGTGTTTCTTCGCTAAACTTGAATTTGGACATACAAATCCTTAATTGTTGAAGAGCGTATTCACCAGGTTCTCCAATGCCTCAGGAGTCATTCGAAATCCATCTCAATGCAGATACGAAGCCCTATCAAAACATGCAATTTGGTTCTGCTCCATACTGTTTCTGCATATCAAAGTTGAATGGACTGTCGCTATAGCCACAACATGTCTTCATCAAAGTTTTTGCTTTAAATACCAGAAAGCAATTTTTAGAATAGCCGTGAATGCTTTGCAATAATCAGCATATATGACATGGACTTCAGGGTATTTCAATCGTAGCTCCAGAAGTGCTTGATAAAGGTGATTATTTTGAAGCTACTAGAACATATTCAGTCCCCTATGGCATATTCTGTTTTTGCGAATTGGATGACAGTGGGGAAACAGAGTCCAGAGTCCGAAAACCAGGAAAGCAGCCCATGGGTTGACTTCCTGATACCATAACTTTTTTTAGTCCAGCTTCATTGATGAGCTTTTCAAATGAACTTTTAATAGTCTCCACCACTTCAAGCATAAGATGAGACGCTTCAGATATAGATTTTCCTTGTAAGAAAGCTTGCTTGTAGTCATTGATGCCGAGTTGATCCATAAAGATAAGTGCTTTCTGAAGAACCTTGTTTCTGCCACAGTCATGAAAAAAGGTGCAGTTTTTATAGAAGAACTTCATGAAGGTGACAATCTGTAATAGGTCATGAGACTGAGATGGTGGTGGGATGCCATTTTTTAAGATGAAAAATGACATGATTGTAGCTCAAGGAGTTGCAAATCTCAGTCCAGACCTGAAGTACTTAGTGCCTTGTTGGGTATGGCTGTGGAGAAGGCAAACTGAAGGTTGTAGCAATTTGATCAGGAGATGATGATTGTTTGCTCAAAAGTTATCATGTGCTTTATGAGTGACAAAACAATACAAATAAGTTACGGGAAAATCATAGCAAATCGTAATAATCCATCGGACCAAGCGAAGAACATGAAAATAAGTACTCAAGGTTAGGGGAAGAAATCTTAACAGCTTTTATTGATAATATTGGTTTGGTCTGCCTCTCCATGAAGAGGTTCAGAGCCTTACAATGGTGTTTTCTCTTTCAATAAGATGGGTATATTTTTCTCTTCTCTCTCTCTTTTGTCAATAGTGGTGAAGAAGCAGCCCCCTTTCTAGGGCTTCCACTCTTAGTATTTATAGATGTAAGCTTCGTGAGCTGGCAATAAATGGCCGTGGCCACGCTGAGGTTCCGTCCCCATGGGGGAATGAATGGGCCGTGCCCTCGTAGATTAAATCGGACAAGAGTCGAATCCTGTTATGAATAAGTGGCCATACCACTTATTAATTATGGATTAGCTCAAGACGAGATTAACACCGTTAATTACCGTGAGATCGGATTCTGACCCATACAGTTAGTCCCTCCGCTTATTGAGGTCGTGTTTCGGCCGAGCTCGATGAGCGGACTTCATCGATTGTGATTTGAAAAAACTCGAATAAGGGGGTCGACTTATTGACGGCGGTGGCCTTAGCCGTTTACACGTTGGAGATGGCCGTAGCCTTTCATATATTGGAGAGCCTTTCATACATTAGAGATGGTCGTAGCCTTTCATATATTGGGGATGGCCGTGGGAAATGAGTATGCGCCGGGTACGTATTTGGTCACGTCCAGAATTTTGAAGGCGCACGGCACATTCTTTCAGCGTTCGCAGGCCGTTGCGATTATTCTGACGGCGGGACGTTGGCGGATGGCTGAGAAGCCGCTTCGAAGAGCTTGTCATAATGACGCATGCTTCGGCAGAACCGAACCGTTTTACGGTTGGTCGTGCAGTTAATGATGGCTATTGGGTTTCGCGAAAGCCATTTATGTTGCCTGTAAAGGTGGGTTGAGGCATTCATTTCTCATATCTTCATTGTTCATCTGAGAGAGATTCTGAGGAAACTTTTTCATTCTGCTAATTCATCTTCTCCTTTCTTTCCTTTGATAGTGATAACCTTTGTCTTGCCCACCGAACTCTATCCCTTTCTCTTTAGTAGATCAACAATGGCAACAGTTCTTCCCACGATGCTCTTTCGGTAGATTTTCCGGTAGTTGAAGGGCCACCTCCGGCAATGGGAGGTGCAGAACAGATAGAGACCGGAGAAGTTTCGTCGGTTGACGAGGTAGTTCCTCGGCCCGGAGGTCTGGCAATTGATTTCACTGTCGACGGTGGAGAGGACCCGGTGGATGAAGCCCCGTTAATGGGGGAGATTGGGGTGGCCCAATTACGGGAACAGGGGGTCATTCCCACCCATGCAGACATCGTTCTCGCTAGAAGCGATGAGAGGGTCCACACCGACCGCAGGGGATACTGCATTTTTTACGCCTATACTTTCAGGTTGGGGTTCAAGATCCCGCTCCCAATGCTGGTGGTGGATTTCTGCCGTTATTACGGGGTGTGCCCGGGTCAGCTCACTCCTTCCCTCTACAAATTGTTGGCAATGTTCATCAAGTACGCGGAATTGGCCCGTAGGGAGGTCACGCTGCAGCATGTGCTTAGTCTCTACGCTCCCCAGAGAGTCCGTGGCACCATGATTCAGGCGTGCCCTCGTGGGTCGAGAGGTCTGGTCATGAGATTGGATGACGAGGTCGACCCTCGCCCTTTCGAGCACTTCTTTTATATCAGGACCAGGCATCTGGTGGCGGATGCTACTGGGTTCCCAGAGGCTTGGAACCATACACGTAAGTTCTTTAGTGGTTGAATTCCCTTTTCTTCCCCTCTTTATGATTTGTGATCATGAGCGCTAACTCGTGTCGTTTTTTGTAGCCGACAGGTCGCCGCCGGCCCCATTGTCTTGGATACGCGAGTGGGTCGAGGCCGTACTCCCCCATACGGTGGGGATACGCACATGGGCATCTTTCTGGGAGAGGCATGGCCGTAGGCCTGTGGCAGGTAAAAAATTGATTTCTTCTTCTGTTCCGCTTTGTTTCAGCTCTACTCATCAACTTTGTTTTCCTGTGATCAGGGAGGGCACGCCGCGTCAGGGCCCCTCAGTTGGCCTTCCGTCGGCCTGGTGCAATTGCTCGGCTTACTGCAGCGCCGGTGTCGCGCTCAATACCGAGTGCGGCATCAGTTGAATCTTCAGCGGTTCCTTCTCCAGCACGGTCCGCGCTTCGGGACGAGGGGCCATCGGGGGTTGTGCGCCCTAGGGCGGAATCATCATCAGACGGGGTGGAGGAGAGGCCCTTGATAAGACGTAGGGTTGTGTTCATGCCGGCTCCTCTTGTGGTAATCAATCTGGAGTCCCCTCCGATGGATGCGGAGAGGGGTGCGGTCGCGGCGCCTGCCCTTGAGGGTGAACAGTCAATTGTGGCTGCCCTGGCTGGCTTAGGCCATGACGATGCCGTCGCTTCGGCGACTCAGTCGGTGGTTCCAGTTGCTGATACGGGAGGTAGTTCCTCAGCGGCTGGTAATGTCGGTGAGTTAAGCACTCCTTTGGCGGCTGCGGCGGGAGATTCCACCTTGCCGGCGGCTGAAGGAGGAAGAGATGCTGTAGAGGGTGAGTACGAGTCTGAATCCGACTTGGACCCCGACGACGTCCGTATGTTCCAGGAAGGCTTCACCAATTCAACGGTGCGCGCAGAGGGGCGCTCTCGCTTCATCGAGGTTCCCACAGAGTTGAACTTATTGCTCCAAGGGAGTGGCTTGGTGCCGCAGTTTGAGCTGCTATGCTCGGAGGCCGAGAATGCGTCGTTGAGGGGCGTTACGGATATCGGACTGATGAATGAAGTGGCCGTGATGGGCTTGAGGGTATGTAATACGACGTTGATTCGCTTCTTCTTTGCCTTAGTTTGTTCTTTATCTTAATCATTGTCTTTGCTTTGCAGTCTTATTTGTTGGGGGTGGAGAGCATCCGTCGAGCCAAAGTCCGCTCGGGGATATTTTTGCGGGCGCTGGAGAAGTACCGCCGCTACCGAGATCGGTGCCGAGAGTTGAGCGTGCGCTTGAGGAATGATCCCCGTAGCCGGGCCTTGGTCGAGGAACTGGCGAGGCGGGAGCTTCAGGTGCAGCAGGCACTTGGCAGAACGCGCGCCCTCGAGGAACAGCTTCGTCAGAAGGACGAGGAGCTTGAGGCGGGAAGGCGGGACGCAGCTGAGAGGGAGCGCCAAGATCAGGCCAAGGCAGCGGAGGCCGCTGTGACATGGAACGGGAAAGTGACCGCATTGGAGGGTGAAGTCGCGGCTTTGAGGCAGCAGGCGGGGACCGCTTCGACGAAGGTCGCAGGGTTGGAGGAGGCGCTTCGTGTTCGTGAGAGGGAGTGGGGGTTGGAGAGAGCTGCCGCGGCCTTTAGAGAGGCGGGGCTAGAGGACCGCATTGGGGTCTTTGAGCGGGACGCCCAAGCCATGGCGGATCGGATCGCGACCTTGGAGGGGGAGAATCAGCGCCTACGGGACCAGGCCGCCCCTTCCAACCAGGCTCGCGAACTTTGGGTTTTTGCCGAGGCCCAACGCGATGTATATAAGAATTTGTGGGAGGCCGGTATCGTGACCGAGGCTGCGTTCGAGGAAGCGCGTCAGAAGGCTCGTGAGGCCCGTACCGACTGTGGTTTTGACGCGGCGACGCCAGAGGTTGGCGATGGTGCAGATGACGGCGCGGATGGCGCCGAGTAGAAAGATTTGTTGTATTTTTTGTTTCGCTCGCCGCTTGGCGATTTGGGTGTTTCTTGTTTTTCTTCCCCTTTTTTTTTATTTACCGGCCTTGGCCGGGTGTAAGCGGGGATGACCCGTCATTGACTTTGTAAATATATAAATTTTCTTTTCCATTGCCTGCCTTGTGCTTGTTTTGTGCCTTTCCTTTTTCCCCCTTAGACTTTTCTTTTGCGCGTGTTCAAGGGGTGGTTTGCTGAGTTTGACTCTGGTAGGCATGTTAATTTCTGGTTATTAGCGGCCTTGCTTACTCAACTCGGTGCGGGCGAGTCTTAGCCGTTATCTGGCGATAGTGGCGCTTAGCCTTAGTCCCAGTTCGGACGCGGTCGAACTACCGCTCGTGATGGTAAAAAACACGGCCTCGTAGTTTGACCAGGGCCGAACTTTACGAGGCCCGAAACTTAATTCGAGTTTGGAGTACTTACTTGAATGGCAAGGGTGCCTATCCTGCGCTTCGATTCATTGGAGGTCGGGCTTTGCTTTCACAGATGAAGGCGTTTGGCCTGAGTCTCGGTTCAACTGTGGTTGAACTTGCTAAAGTTGAGGAAGAAGGCGTCCATCCATGTAGTTCGATCGAGGTCGAGCTCGTTGGATTTAATGGCGAAGGCACATAGCTTGAGTCTTGGTTCAACCGTGGTTGGACTTATTGGCGAAGGCATGTAGCCGGAGTTCCAGTTCGACTGTTGTTGGACTTTGTTAAATTTGATGGCGAAGGCACATAGCTTGAGTCCCGGTTCAACCGTAGTTGAACTTTTTGGTGAAGGCGCATAGCCTGTCTTGGTTCAACCGTAGTTGAACTGTTTGGTGAAGGTGCATAGCCTGTCTTGGTTCAACCGTAGTTGAACTTTTTGGTGAAGGCGCACAGCCTGTCTTGGTTCAACCGTAGTTGAACTAATTGGCGAAGGCGGGTAGCCTGAGTCCCGGTTCAACCGTAGTTGAACTTTTTTTTGGTGAAGGCGCATAGCCTGAGTCCCGGTTCAACCGTAGTTGAACTTTTTTTGGTGAAGGCGCATAGCCTGTCTTGGTTCAACCGTAGTTGAACTTTTTGGCGAAGGTGCATAGCCTGTCTTGGTTCAACTGTAGTTGAACTTTTTGGCGAAGGCGCTTAGCCTGAGTCTTGGTTCAACCGTAGTTGAACTTACTGGCGAAGGCGCATAGCCTGAATCTTGGTTTAACCGTAGCTGAACTCACTGGCGAAGGCGTATAGCCTTGATTTAATGACGAAGGCGCTTAGCCTGAGTCTTGGTTCAACCGTAGTCGAACTTACTGGCGAAGGCGCCTAGCCTGAATCCCAGTTCAACTGTTGTTGAATTTTGTCGATCTTGATGGCGAAGGCTCATGGCCTGAGTCCCAGTTCAACTGTTGTTGAACTTTGTCGATCTTTGATGACGAAGGCTCATGGCCTGAGTCCCAGTTTAACTGTTGTTGAACTTTGTCGATCTTTGATGACGAAGGCTCATGGCCTGAGTCCCAGTTCAACTGTTGTTGAACTTTGTCGATCTTGATGACGAAGGCTCATGGCCTGCGTCCCATATTGTGGGTATTGAGTGCTGAAGCTCGGTTTGGATTCGAGACCTTGAGCGGCTCATCCGTTGTCTTCCCAACCAGGGTTTATAGGCTGTCTTGAGGCGACTCTCGGCTCGAGATATCTCCGTGCCGGTTTCTGGCCGGAGCTCGTGTCAGGGATGTGGGAGATGCCTTACAGAGACCTTCCCTTAGGGGGGGGGGGGCTTCTTCTTTTTGTTTCCACTATCGGAGATCGGAGAGAGAGAGAGGACTTAGATCTTGATTTGAGATCTTCGAGTTCCATCGCCCTGATATGCCGCTTTGGCTTGTTTATGGCGGGGTTGTTCTTCCTTTTCCGGCGTTTCTTTCCTTTTGGTCCATGGAAGAACTACGCGATTTTGCTATGAAATCCCCACAGACGGCGCCAAATTGTTTGCTCAAAAGTTATCACATATCTTATGAGTATAAATAATATAAATAAATCACGGGAAAATCATAGCAAACCGTAATAATCCGTTGGACCACATGAAGGAAACGAAAATAAGTACTCAGGATTAGGGGGAGAAACATTAAAAGCCTTTATTGATAATATTGGTTTGGTCTGCCTCTCCATGAAGAGGTTCAGAGCCTTACAATGGTGTTTTCTCTTCCCATAAGATGGGTATATTTTTCTCTTCTCTCTCTCTCTTGTCAATAGTGGTCAAGAGCAGGGTCCCCTTCTAGGGCTTCCGACTCTTAGTATTTATAGATGTGAGCTTCGTGAGCTGGCAATAATGGCCGTGGCCACGCTGGGGTTCCGCCCCGATGGGGGAACTGACTGGGCCATGCCCTCGTAGATTAAATCGGACAAGAGTCGAATCCTGTTATGAATAAGTGGCCATACCACTTATTAATTATGGATTAGCTCAAGACGAGATTAACTCCGTTAATTACCGTGAGATCGGATTCTGACCCATACANAGCCTGTCTTGGTTCAACCGTAGTTGAACTTTTTGGTGAAGGCGTATAGCCTATCTTGTTTCAACCGTAGTTGAACTTGTTGGTGAAGGCGCATAGCCTGAGTCCCGGTTCAACCGTAGTTGAAGTGTTTTGGTGAAGTCACGTAGCCTGTTTTGGTTCAACCGTAGTTGAACTTGTTGGCGAAGGCGCATAGCCTGAGTCCCGGTTCAACCGTAGTTGAACTTTTTTTGGTGAAGGCGCATAGCCTGTTTTGGTTCAACCGTAGTTGAACTTGTTGGCGAAGGCGCATAGCCTGTCTTGGTTCAACCGTAGTTGAGCTTTTTTGGTTCGTGGGTTTTTGGGAGCTGAAGCTCGGTTTTGATTCGAGATCTTGAGCAGCTTAATCGTTATCTTCCCAACCGGGGTATGTAGGCTGTCTCGAAGCGATTCTCGATTCGAGATTCCTCCGTGCTGGTTTCCGGCTGGAGCCCTTATCAGGGATGTGGGAGATCTCTTACGAAGATTCTCCCCAAAAGAGAGGGGGGCTTCTTCTTCTTGTTTGCACCATCCGATAGATGAGAGACAGAGGAACTGGATCTCGATTCGAGATCTTCGAGTTCCATAGGCCTGATATGCCGCTTTGGCTTGTTTATGCGGGGTTGCTTCTTCTTGTTTGTACCATCCGATAGATGAGAGACAGAGGAACTGGATCTCGATTCGAGGTCTTCGAGTTCCATCGGCCTAATATGCCGCTTTGGCTTGTTTAAGCTGGGTTGTTCTTCCTTTTCCGGCGTTTCTTTCCTTTTGGTCCATGGAAGAACTACGCGATTTTGCTATGAAATCCCCACAGACGGCGCCAAATTGTTTGCTCAAAAGTTATCACATATCTTATGAGTGCAAAACAATACAAATAAGTTACGGAAAAATCATAGCAAATCGTAATAATCCATTGAACCACATGAAGGAAACGAAAAGAAGTACTCAGGATTAGGGGGAGAAACATTAAAAGCCTTTATTGATAATATTGGTTTGGTCTGCCTCTCCATGAAGAGGTCCAGAGCCTTACAATGGTGTTTTCTCTTCCCATAAGATGGGTATGTTTTTCTCTTCTCTCTCTCTCTTGTCAATAGTGGTCAAGAAGCAGGGCCCCCTTCTAGGGCTTCCACTCTTAGTATTTATAGATGTGAGCTTCGTGAGCTGGCAATAAATGGCCGTGGCCACGCTGGGGTTCCGCCCCATGGGGGAATGACTGGGCCATGCCCTCGTAGATTAAATCGGACAAGAGTCGAATCCTGTTATGAATAAGTGGCCATACCACTTATTAATTATGGATTAGCTCAAGACGAGATTAACTCCGTTAATTACCGTGAGATCGGATTCTGACCCATACAGATATAATAAATCATTTATATACGTATAACGGATGGCGGGATGATGTACGTGGGCGAATGACAAGGATTGACATGTTATTTATAGGCTGGTGAGTTTCCAAAGAAAGAGAACATATGACCCTTAGGCTAATCTCATATTAGTAATAATGTAATATAGAAAGAATTTCTTCCACATTAGATGGAGAGCAAAGTATATGAACGTTAGCATCACCAAAAAACGATAGAAGAAAGGCCAAATACATATAAAGACCATTAAACTTGGCCCAATTTTTTATTTTGGCACTTTAACCCAGCCTTGTTCCATTTTGGCCCTTCAACCCCATTTCTTTTGTTCCACTTTGACACAAAAAAATTTCTCCCAAATAAAAAAATGTTTTTGTGTCAAAGTGGAACAAAAGAAATGGAGTTCAAGGGCCAAAATGGAACAATGCTGAGTTAAAGTGCCAAAATAAAAAATTGGGCCAAGTTTAATGGGTTGTCTAGGTATTTGGCCTAGAAGAAATAAAGGATCGATGGTCTCATTCAATAATTAATGTCTTTTACGTATTTATGTTGTGAGTTTTGAGATTTTTGTCCTTGCTTCAATGCATGCCCACATAGTCAAGGCTACTTAGATAAGGCCTTTCACGAGCGTTGTCGCGCCCTTTTTTCTCGCGAAAGCAGGTTTCGACATTGTGACAACTTTTTTTTAGATGGGAGATAAAGTGCTAAAACGGTTTTTAAGGTGCGTTAGGGCACCTATTATGCAGATAACTCTAGTTGACTAGTCAACGCCACCAAAGATCGGGCAAGGGCACAAATTACCTCAAAGAAAAGGTGTTAGGCAGTCTTCGAGGTCCACAACTGTGGGTCCCGGCCGAACTTAAGACTATGTGGATTGTAATTAGGCAAGATAAACAAAGAGAATAAAGGGTCAAAGAGTTTTATTATAACACAATGAGAATTGATAAAAATCTTAAGGATTACAAGGATATAACTATAACGGTCTATAGATGACTAAGTGTATAAAGAAAAAGGGGAGGGGGGGAGGGGGGAGGGTCCTAAGATTTTTAGCCTAAAGGACCACCCTGTGCAACATAAATAATACTTTGCAACTCCCTTGAGGTAGGGAGTTACTCATATTATTCAACGGGCACAGACTATCATCTCCTGCTACCCGATTACTATGTTAAAGTTGTTTACCTAAAAGCGCTCTAATTCAATTCTAAGTCGTACCCTATGTGTGCACTACTCGTCCCATGCCTACAGTCAAGGAGGCTTTGTACCTCTATTTGGGTGGTTCTAGACTTTACTTAGGCTGCTTACAATGATAAAACTAGGTGACATACAAAACAAATAGGACTTCATGTAAAGACAAATAAAGGCTCAAGTTTGCCCCCACACATAAACAGCAAATGCACGCGGGAAATTTAGGAAGTACGTAGCTTCAGAATTAAGACTTAAAATCCTATAGGCATGGTCTCTAGGTGAATCTAAATTCCAACATCATATATACAACATCATTTCTCTTATTGGCTTAGGCGAGGAGGCAGTAAACTATTTGTAAGCTTAGATCTATTAGCGATGATTTTATAGATATGCGTTTTAGGAAGGTGACATTGTCCTATAGCCATGATTTCTAATAGTGGCATAGTTAAGCAATGAAACAGTGTTTGAGAGTCCAGCATTAACATTGATCTCATAAACCATCTTAAGAGAGTGACAATACCTTATAGGCGAGATTTCTAACGATTGACAATTGAAACTGATATTTTGTAATGCTTACCCCCTATAGGCATGTTTTCTAGGTAAGTAATATGATCACAATAGAAATAGCAAATTAGCCAATTAAAGTCCTATAGGCAGGATTTCTATATGGGCATTAGTGATCCTATAGGCATGCCATCTAGTAACACATAGCAATAGATATGGGAAACAAATAAAGTACTTAAGCTCATGCTTTGATAGTAAACAAGTTGTGTGAGCGTGTGATTCCCCTAATGGCATAATTTCTATTAGTGTACATGAAAATTTTAATAGCATACATGGCAGGTTGGATAGAATAACAAGTAAATCATACGAACCCTATAGGCAAGTTCTCTACCCTTTCATGCAAACATTAGAATATAACCATTTCCCCAATTTCACTAACACCTCAAATTATTTGTTACAAATTATTATTGGCCCAAAGAATATAAATATTAAATGTGAATAAAACTAAAGGCCCAAGGACAAGTCCTAAAATAAAGACAACCCAGTGTTGCATGGGCCTTCAACAAGCTCAACTTCCACAACTAGCATGCCCAGTTCCAAACATCTCTCAAACAGGGGATTATGCCCATCAGCACAGCCTCAAAGTCATAAAAGGAACTCATGCCAGGCCAAACAGTTACACAATTATAAAACCACACAGAAGTCACTCAAATAACCTAGTTTGGCAGATTTAGCAAATAAAATGAGGGAAGAAACTAAGTGTCAAGGATAGCTTAAGTCCCAGTAGTAAAGAAAGTGACCAAAAGACCCCAAATCCTAGTGTGTCAGAGTTCACATCAGTCTCAAATGGACCTCGAGCAGTGCTCACACTAGGGAGGTCAATAGAGAGAATTTTCGTGGCCTTGGCTTTCAGCCGGCCAAGAGTGATAGATTTAGAATGGGGTAGGTAACAAGTGAGAGTGAGAGAAGAGTGATCAAGTGATAGAATTTGAAGAGGTGCACTCATACTTTGAAGTAGACATAATAGGGGTGATTAAACAAAGAATATACGAGCAAAGAGAATCAACAAAACTCAAAGGACAGATTGATATCACAAATTCAAACACTTAGCAGATTGGGCAGAAAACATTTTGTAAGAAGCAGGAGAATCAGGTTTTTTGAGATTACAACATCACATACAAAGGTGCACAATGCCAAACAAGTCTAAAGTAGAGCACTAACTTAAAGGATTTAAAGCCTAGGAGTCCAAATTATGTTAGACATCCATCACAATATCAGAAACACAGCCATGCCAACTTACATATGAAGCAAACCAATATCAAACTTTATAGGAAAAGTACATGTTAGGATAGTTACTCGAAAAGTCTCAAATAATCACTAAAGGATACAGGATTTAGCCAACAAAGACATAATAAAGTGACAAAACTAACATGGGAGCGGTTCATAGTTAATATGAAGGCCTTAAGTACATTCTAAGTATGAGCTAGTCATTACAATGACTCAAGACAAGGCAGGGAAGCAAACTCATGCCAAGCAGCAAATGTGCATATTTACGGACCAACATACCTTGCTAAATGAGCTTAAGGGAATCCGAATTATTCAAGTTAAGCATGTACCATAAACAAGGCCTCAGAAATAGAAATTTTAGGTAAATTCATATGCTAGAGAAGCTCATATCATAAAACAAGTTCAATGCCAACAAGGTTCCACACAGAGATAGCCCAAAAACACATTAGGTCACGAATTTCAGAGGTATGAATATGCAAGACATGAACACAGAAGAACAAAATTGTAAAAGCCAAGAGACTTACCAGTTATCAGTTGAATAAACAGACAACAAGAAAGAACAAACTCCACAGTACTCTAAATGTCAATAAAGAGAAATAAAACCCAGAATCTTAGTGCGTCAGAGTTCCCAAGGGCTTCAAATGAACCCCGGGCAGTGCTCGCACCAACAAAAGTTGAAGAATCAAATTTCGCTGGCCTTGGCTTTCAGCCGGCCAACAACCAAAATATAGAACAAGAGAATGAGAGAATGATAGCTTCAATTTTTTTAGTGAATCTAGTGATTAAAAGTCTCAAATTTCAGAGTAGTAGAATGAGTGTGAGTGAGAGAATAACAGTGATTAAGGTTCGTTCAAGGGGATGTAGGGGAGGGGATTATATAGTCCAGATCATAGCGATTGAAGTTTAACGGGCTCGAATCTGAGAGATGGTACTTGCCAAGTTTTGGCAAGTACTAAGTAACACCATAGTCTTGCAAGTAACAACGAGGTAACGCGTAAAAAGTAAGTAAATCACAGAGGGAATCCATGATTTGCTCGGATTTAGAGAAGATTGGGGAGGCGACTAGGGTTTCTGAAGGAGGAATAAGGAGAGATGAGAGAATACAGAGGCGGCGGGGTGGGAATTTGTCTCTAGGGTTTGGGGTTATGGGGATATAAGGGGAGCCAGGGATTTATTATGAGTCGTTGATCATTTAAGATCAATGGCCGAGATTGAATAGGAAACTGGGCGGGTCAGAAGGTAATGGGTCGTTTGGTTGGGCTGTTGAGGTTATTGGGCCAGGAGTTTGGGTATGTTTAGTCTGAAAAATTGGGCCAGCTTTTTAAATGGGAGATTAAAGGGAAATAATTTAATAATATAATTAAATAAATATATAAAAATATAATTTATGCAAATTAATATTTAAAAATAATAGTAGAAGATTATAAAAATGGAAAATATTATTTTGGCCTTGAATAAAATGACAAATGCAATAAAATACAAAATATAGGCTATTATTGCAAGATTGTGCAAATAGCTTTAAAAATACTAATGTAATTATATAAAATGAAGTAAAAAAAAATTTGAAACATGTATTATGGATGCAAATAATAATTTTAGGTGATTAAGCTATCACAAAATAATTTGAAGGAGTAATTAATAAATATTCAAGTAATTTAAATGCAAGAAAATGAATTTTAAAGCTCTAAAAAATTATGGAAAATTATAGGAAATGCTTGTATAGATTTTTCAAACTAAATAATGATGCAAAATGATGTTTTGATACTATTTTGAGAAAATATGAGGGCAAAATTGGGTATCAACAGCTACCCATCTTTACCCGGGAATGATAAAAGAGTTGTCGGGTAAAGAAAATGATGACCAATTTTGGCCGAATTTAGTGAGGAATGATGTGTTTTGAAAAAATGGAGGCCGAACCCTGGTTCCTGAGTTGCCTACATATCCCTAGTGTTATGGGAATCAGGCCATGTGTAGTTCTGGATCCAACGATGAACGAAACCGATGGAGTTATTATAAGAATGTTCGCATGTTTCGGAGAGGGTTCTTTTAGGTAGGATAGTGTTGTAAGTAACGAACAATTTAGATATGGTCATGAATGAGAATTTTGGACGTTACAGACACAAGGCAGATATCTGAACGATCATAGAGTAAAAAGTAGGCAATTACTGGTAGTCGATTACGTTTGAAACAATTGAACGAGGTGAACGTTATGAACGAAAACCGGAGCGAAGATTGCTCCCGTTTGTAGAACGGTTACCTCCTGGATTACTTGTAAAACGTAAAACACGGTGCATGTGAATATATACGGGTTATTGAAAACATTTAAACATGATGCAAATTTCCTTTGGACCATGAAGGTTGTCTTCGGACGGTGAGGATGATGTCCTTAGACCATGACATCCTGGGCCATGAAGCGTATGATAAGGGATTCGCAGGCCATGAAATGATGTCCTCAGGCCATGAGGATGGCGCCTCTGGACTATGACGCATTTGAATAATGATGTGCAATTTTGAGAGATCCTTAGGCCATGGAATGGTATCTCCCGGCTATGAGGATGATGCCTTCGGACTATGACTCCTTTGGACAAAATGGCGATGTTTCAGCCCATGAAATGCAAAGATATGATGCTTGATCATATGCAAGGACGAGACAAGACAAGGCTTAGTCTTGTATGAGATGAGGGCAGTGCTTAGCCCTAGGTAAACAAAGAGATAGTGCTAGGTCTTAGGTAGAGTAGTGGAGATAGTATTTAGTCTTATGCAAAGAGGAGGCAGTGCTTCGCCTTGTGCAATTACGGTGGCCATGCTTTGCTCATGCGGATGATGGAGACAATGCTTAGTCTCATGCAGGAAAAGGCGGTACTTAGCCTTATGCAATTAGGGAGGCAATACTTATCCTCATGCAAGAGATAGAGACAATGCTTAGTCTCATGCAAGGAAATGCAGTGCTTAGCTTTATGCAATTAGGGAGGCAGTGCTTAGCCTCATGCAAGAAGAGGAGACAATGCTTAGTCTCATGCAAGGAAAGGAAGTGCTTAGCCTTATGCAAGGAGAGGAGACAATGCTTAGTCTCATGCATGGAAAGGCAGTGCTTAGCCTTATACAATTAGGGAGGCAATGCTTAGCCTCATGCAAGAGATAGAGAAAATGCTTAGTCTCATGCAAGGAAAGGCAGTTCTTAGCCTTATGCAATTTGGGAGGCAGTGCTTAGCCACATGCAAGAAGAGGAGACAATGCTTAGTCTCATACAAGGAAAGACAGTGCTTAGCCTCATGCAAGGAGGAGAGACAATGCTTAGTCTCATGCAGGGAAAGGCAGTGCTTAGCCTTATGCAATTAGGGAGGAAATGCTTAGCCTCATGCAAGAAGATGAGACAATGCTTAGTCTCATGCAAGAAAGAGAGACAATGCTTAGTCTCATGCGAAGAGGAGAGACGGTGCTTAGTCTCATGCAAAGAGGAAGGCAGTGCTTAGCCTCATGCAAAGAGGGGAGACAGTGCTTAGTCTGATGCAAAGAGGGAGGAAGTGCTTAGCCTCATGCAAAGAGGGGGAGACAATGCTTAGTCCCATGTAGAGAAAGGCAGTGCTTAGCCTTATGCAAGAAGAGCGATGAGTGATGGTGAGAAAGTAAGGTATTTCTTAGTTGGAGGTGTTTGCGCTTGGTATTTGCGGATATTGTTGTCTTATTGTTCCTGCATCCAAAGAAAAATCTTGAGTTTTGTGAGGGGGAAGGTTGGTTCATGCTCTTGACTCTTGATTTGCCTTCACTCTCGTCTTGAGATCTTGTTTGAGTTACCTTGGGTAACGTCTGGTTGTCATAGAAACAAAGTTTTCGAAAAATATGTATGCATTTGACAAATTATTTACAAAAATATAGTTATTTGAAATGTAGTAGTATGTGATATCAAATGATTTAGATGAACCAATGACTGTGAGACATTTTGGAGACATTGCAACCTCCTCGCCTTAGAATTTTAAGGGTCCTCCTTAAAATTCTGCCCCAGTTTAAATGCATACTTCTGAACAATACTTTTTGGTTGTTCCTCATATGACGAAGTTGGTTGAACTTACGATCTTGCCCCAATTCCCGATCATGGTGAAAATGAAGATTTTATTAAGATGTGACCGAACCCATAGGGCTGCCTACGTATCCACTCTTAAACGGGAATCAGGTCAAGCGTAGTTTAGTTACATCAAATGAATAATGTAAAAAATCGTAAATATAGTATCTCTTAACAGCGTCTGAGTTGATAGGTTTTGGCCAAATCTCTCCAACCATTTCTGCAACTACAAGTGCTCCTCCTGTTAATACTCACTGAACCATGTAGGGACCTTGCTAGTTGGTTGAGAACTTCCCCTTGGCTTCATCCTGATGTGGGAAGATCAGCTTTAGCACCAACTGCCCCGGTGTGAATTGCCTTGGTCTGACCTTTTTGTTGAAAGCTCTTGTCATTCTGTTCTAGTAGAGTTGACCATGACATACCGCGTTTATTCTTTTCCCATAAATGAGAGTTAGTTGTTCATATCGGCTTTGTACCCATTCTGAATCGCTGAGCTCGGCTTCTTGTATGATTCTTAAGGAAGGGATTTCCACTTTGGTGGGGATAACAGATTCAGTACCATAAACCAATAAATAGGGAGTTGCCCCAGTTGATGTGCGAACCGTTGTACGGTACCCCAGCAGAGCAAGTGGCAGCTTCTCGTGCCATTGTTTGTAATTATCTACCATTTTTCTCAGTATCTTTTTGATGTCTTTGTTGACGGCTTTTACAGATCCGTTCATTTGCGGCTTGTATGCTGTGGAATTCTTATGCTTGATCTTGAAAGTTTCACACATGGCCTTCATTAGATCACTGTTGAGATTGGCGGCATTGTCGGTGATGATTGACTCTGGCACTCCGAACCGACAAACAATGCGATCCCGAACAAAATCTGCGACGACCTTCTTAGTTACAGCTTTGTAAGATGTGGCTTCGACCCATTTTGTGAAATAATCTGTGGCCACCAGAATGAACCTATGCCCATTTGAAGTAGCGGGTTCGATTAGACCGATGACATCCATGCCCCAAGCGGAGAAAGGCCAGGGTGCACTTGTTGCATTGAGTTCATTGAGCGGTACTCGTATCATATCAGCATGTATCTGGTGTGGCACTTCTAAACATACTTGATGTAGTTTGTTTCCATAGTCATCCAGAAATACCCTGCTCTTAGTATTTTCTTGGCTAAAACGAAGCTATTCATGTGCAGTCCCCATGTTCCGGCAAGTATTTCCTCGAGCAATCCGGATGCTTTCTTGGCGTCGATACACCGTAATAATCTCAGGTATAGAGTCCTTCTCTACAGAATTTCTCCACTTTGAAAGAAATGGTTGGCTAACCTTCGGAGTGTGCGCTTCTGAGTATGAGTTGCGTGCTCCGGATACTCTCCATTTGCCAAGTATTCCTTGATGTCGTGGAACCATGGATTTCCATCACTTTCTTCTTCAACATGAGCACAATAAGCTGGTTGTTTATGAATTCCTATTGGGATAGGATCGATGAAGTTCTTGTCTGGGTGTTGTATCATGGAAGATAAGGTGGCCACTGCATCTGCAAACTCATTCTGGACCCTCGGAACATGTTTGAATTCTATCTTTGTGAATCTCTTGATCAACTCTTGTACATAGTGCAAATATGGTAATATTTTGGTGTTCTTTGTAGCCCATTCTCCTAGAACTTGATGCACCAAAAGATCGGAATCTTCAATCACCAGCAGCTCCTTTACATTCATGTCAATGGCCAATCTGAGTCCCAAGATGCAAGCCTCATATTCTGCCATATTGTTGGTGCATGGAAACCTGAGTTTTGCGGATACCGGATAGTGTTGGCCAGTTTTTCATACTAAGACAACTTCGATACCACTCCTTTGAAGTTTCCAGCTCTGTCGAAGAACATTCTCCAACCATCATATGCTTCGGTGATGTCTTCTCCTACAAACGATACCTCCTCACCGGGAAAATGCGTTTTCAATAGGATCGTATTTGTTGATACCCAATTTTTCCCTATGTATTTTTACATGCAAATACTTTCAAAATAACATATATAAGTATGCCCAAGTGTTTTAGTATTTTTCCTAATTTTTAAAGGATTTTTAAATCAATTTATTGCCCATTTTAGCAGTACAAAAACCAATAATTATTCCCAAAATTATCATTTTTTGGTGAATAACTTATTTTATTCTCATATTTATACCAAAATGTATCTAGGGTAATTTCTATACATTTTTACAAATTTATTTGGTATTTTAAAAACCAAATTGCATATAATTGCAATTTTTGCCTATTTTCAGAATTAACATCATTTTATAATTATGAAATTGGTTCCAATATTTTAAAATTAATATTTGTATATTATTAACTGATCCAGTACTTTTAATTTGTTTTCGAAATCATTTTTTACTATTTTTATAAATTAAAACGGAAAAACTAGTTATTTTAAATATGGCCCCATTTCGTTTCAATTATGGCCAAAATTGATCCCCCTAATTGACCCAATTTCAAACCCTTAACAGACCAACCCAATTTCAATCCAACCCGCCTCCGACCCAACCAATTTAACCCGTCCGGCCCTCTCTTCCAATCCAGGTCGTTGATCATTTTGATCAACGGCCACGATCATTCCTTACCTTTTTAATCCCCAAAGACTACCCTAATCCCCCTCATTCTCTTCTATTAGCCGCCTTTGAAATCCCTCTCCTCTCAAACTCTCTCGAACTCTCTCGAATCCCTTGCCTCTCTCATCATTTTCAACCTTAATCTCACCAGAATCCATGGACTCTCAGGCCATGGATAGCTTAAACTCATCCCCTCTGCTCTTAAACACTTGGTATTCGAAGGTTCGAGGTCTGACCTCGAAGGTTTTCGTTCAGATCTTCATCGATTCAATATTCTATGGCCATCTCCGGCCCAGCTCCGGCACACTATGGTGTTTTGAGCCTGGTTCTGACTTAGCCGACTCAGATCGGACCTTTTTCGAGCCTTTCTCATTCTAGGGTTCTTCTGAAACCCTAACTATTTGAGGTTCTCTCCAATTTTTCTTAGATCTGTCACATATCTGTGCTCTACTTGGGTTTTTAAACAATTTCCCCAATTTTTTCTTTCAAAATTATCTTTTAAAAATCACTTCTCTTCGATTAAGGGTTTTCTGAAAGGTACAAATTGTTTCTCCGACTTTTCTTTTCCTTTCATTGTGTGTATTTGTCACGCATGTGCTTCTACTGCTTTCTTATACTATCTCTCTACTATACATGTCCTTCTGTGCTTTGTTTTTCTACTGTGATACCTATATGTTCTTTTGCTATACTTTTTCGATATTTTTGTGTTCTTCTACTGTATGTATTTCCTACTGAGTTCTTAAGTTTGTTTGCCTTCTACTGAGCTTTGTTTGAGTTCTTCTATAAAGGCCCCTTTAAATATATTTTCAATATTGTGTTCTTAAGTGTTATCGTTTTCTCTTCTACTGAACCCTGTTTAAGTCCCTTCTAAAAGGTTTTTCTTAAAACATGTTTCTTCTACTACCATGTTGTTCTCTCATTAATGCTTCGAGTTAGTTTCTTCACTCTGTTTGCTATGAATTTTCTGTTGTATTTGCTTGTCTTCTCATGAGATTCTGAAAAGAAATCTCTGAGCCTGTTGCCTCCTCATCTCTGTATTTGACTCGGGTCAGAAACCCTAGAATTTGGGGGGTTTCCTCCGAATTTGGTCATATGATCAGACTAGGGTTCTGTTTGAGAACCCTGGACTCTTTCAGACTTATTTCTGAGTCTATAAACTAAGTTTGAACTTCTTTGTTTATGATTCTGAACTTTTAAATTCTTTTATGCTAGACTCTTCTACCGATTAGCATGATAATTCTTCGTGCTTAAGCGTGGCTGTATGCTTTTATATGTGTGATGAATTCTTTCTTCCGAAAAGGTTTTCCAACTTATGATTGATTCAGAATCCTTTTTTAGGTTTGATTGATTGTTACTGATTTTCCTTAAGTCAAAATCTTTCCCATTTTTCTGACTTGGTTCATTCATACAAAATCTTCAATTTTTGATTTACTAGCTGTAAATTGATTTCCTTGACTTATTTGCACAAACCGTGTACTATCAAGACTTTTTTCTTAAATATACCTCTATGTATTTACCCCTCTTGTACGTCTTTGAAAAGGTGCTTGATTAATATCTTTCCTTAATTATTTTTACCGGTTAGAAATCAGAATCCCTTAATTAAAGGGAAACCTTGTGAAATGATTTTCAAACTATTTTCTTACCTATTTCTGCTTGCTTTCCATACTATAAAGGGGCATGACCCTTCTGCACTTTCAAAAAACAACACATTACATTAGCACACATTACACACTTCAGACACTTATAATCTCATAGTTCTCTTCTAAACTCATAGCATTCTGACTACTTGTTTGCACTTTGGTTTACAAGACTACTGCTTTCCTTTGCTTGTTTCCTTGAGACTGGTATGTTCTAGTTTTGGTTTAAGCATCATCCCAATGTGTTTACTTACAGCTTTTACATCCATGTCTATTTACTGTTTATGTGAAGTTTAAATGTCAATTAGCATGTTAATATCCTTTCATCGGTTTCTGCTGTGAATCCCTGCACCCCTGTTTCCCTCTATGTGCTTTGAGTTGTAGTTCAGAACATGGCAATATACAAGTTATTGCCCATGTTTTGACTTGATCCCTTTGGGGATCCTAACTCCCAAAACAATGTGTTCTAATAGGCTGGTGGGGTTTGCCAGCACTTCCTATTGCTAGGTATGCCCACTAGCCTGTCTTTGCCACTTCCCCTTTTCCCCTTTTCAAAATTTCTTCTATGCACTTACACTCATTCCTAGTTTCTAAGTTCTGCCCCCCCCCCCCCCCTCTCCTGTGAGCCATGCCTTGGGACCTTGAGTTCCCTCTGAACGTGGACACTTGAGGGCTGGCCCTTCCACACTGCACTATGTCTCAATCTTGCAATGTATTTGGGTGTAAGCACTGCTCGGAGTCCATGAGGCTCTTAGGGAACTCTGACACACCCCAAATGAGAAAGGCTTTGGATCTTGGTCTTTGGAGTTGGTTTACTTCATGCTTCAGGCAGGAAACCTGAATCAGGCTCTCCTTGGTTGTAATTTTATTTTTTATGATGTAATTTCTTTATTTAATTTTGGTCTGTAACAATTTTGTAATAAACTTCTGGGGTGATTAGTGAAAAAGGGAAGGGTAACCATGCATGCAAAGGGGTAGATATCATGTTCATAGGGAATATTTACACTTCTACACTCATGTATCCTGTTTTCAGCTTTCACTTCTGCATCTCATATAGAGACCATATCTATAGGTTTCTGCACTTTTGCACCTCATATAGAGACCATGTCTATAGGTTTCTGCACTTCTGCATTTCTATAGAGACCATGTCTATAGGTCATTTCTGAAATGCTGCATATCATATAGATAATATGCCTATAGGACTTCCTGAATTTTGCATCTGCATCTGTCACTAGGCAAACCTGTTTATAGGTTTAAATAACTAACAGCATTTTAGATACCATGCCTATAGGACTTCTGCACTCTTGTTTCGATTAAAAAAATGTTTTAAATCAATAACGCCTAGAAAGCATGCCTATAGGAACCATCAACTAAATCTGAAGCGTCCATTCGTTTATGAGTCTAAAATCGGTAGCAACAATAACGACTGCAAAATTTATATTCCTGTAATTGACAATTTCTTTCCCTTAAAATTAGTATACTTCTTTTCTGAAACTAATAGATATCATGCCTATAGGTTTTCGTTTAACACTTAGGCAAGCCATAGGGTAACTTGTAAATTGAATCAGATTCTATTAACTACAACCAGCAGGCAGGCCTGATTCGGGCTTCTTATATGCAATATGTAATAGATCAGTTTGCCACAACTCTTAAGTTTAATCAGACCCTAATCAGTACGTGCAAGACATGCTAAACTATATGCTTCATTTTGTTTTTTAGGAGGTTTGTCTGAGCCTTTCTAACTGTTATGTGCTTCTCCCCATATTTGTTACATTTGTGTTTTGATTGTCGCCTTAGAATTTTGTCCTTTGAAACTATAAAATCTCACACCCTTTCCCTTTAGGATTAGTAGTCCCAAATACCTCCGGGGCTGATAGGATTGGGGGGTAATAGCATGCAATAAGAAAACGAGACTATTCCGCACTTTAATACCTTAACGGGGTGGGAAAGGGTAGATATGGATATGATGACCACGCGATAACACCACGTGTATAAACGGTTACCGGGTGTTGTGTGGGGTGATCCATATTATTTATAAACCTAGGACCCCCTTCCTTTACTTGTTTATTTTATTCAGAATTTCAAAACTGTTTTTTTTCAAACTTCAGCTTCTTTAACTTCTTTTAATTACTTACCACAATTATGCGAAATTGCCCCTCTTTTACTTGTTTATTCAGAATTTTAAAACTACTTCTTCTCAAATTTCAGTTTCTTCGACTTCGTTTAACTGCAATTACTTGCAACAATTATGTGAAAACCCCTCCCCCCCCCATATTTGTAACTCCTATTTGTNTTGTCTATTTGTTGTTTGCACTTAAAGTCACAATTATAGTATGGCCGGGGACCACACTAGTGGATCTCGAGGGGTGCCTAACACCTTCCCTCGGGATAATTTTAAGCCCTTACCCAATCTGTGGTTTTCTAAATTAAAGTTCTTTTTAGTGTCCTAATGAACTTAATCATTAGGTGGCGACTTCTCAATTCAAACCCAATTCCTAAAAGGAAACGAGTTGTCCTCCCAAATGTCATAAACCCGATTTCGCGAGAAAAAAAGGGCATCGACAACATGGCGACTCTGCTGGGGAATTCTTTAAGGCTTTTACTATTTCATGATATTTGTGGCTTTATGCTTCTTTATATGTCTTTATTTGATTGAATGCCTTTAAGTATTTTTTCCCTCTTCTACCACGAAACTGACTTGGCTCTTTGTTTCTTTCCTTTATTTCTTTTAACTCATTCCTTTACTGCTTCCCTTTAATATTGTTGTAAATTATGGAGAATTATTGTAATTATTACTTTGTAACGTGCAAATACATGACAACTTGTTTTATTATTGCATAAGCATGTTTTCAACATCATATTCCACTCGTGCCAAAAAAATACCATAGCAACGCTTATAATGAGTGGTTGCGCTCTTCCGATATTATCACCCTCTAAATCCGGCAAAGGCATATTTGCGGTAAAACTAGTCGATCAACGGTGTAGTCGACGATTCCGCACCTTTCCCTCTTGAGTTGTCCGCTCAAGGGTACCAGTCTTATACCACATAGAAACCTTACTCTGTTTAATTGTACATGCATCATGGTCAACCTAGCCGAGTCAATTATGTTGTCCGCATAATGACTCTTTAAGATAGCCTTGTCCAAAGTCCACTGGGTTTCCTTGAAACCCAAAACGGACCTTATCACGTTCTGTGCATTTATTTGGAGAACTAAAATGCATTTATGCTAATTGTTGATATTAAATAGTCGAGTCTGGAGGGGGTAAGGGCCTAACCTTTTTTCTTGCAGAAATATGAGGCACGAAGTCCCCAGATTCGGCATGGTCACCAACATCCACCCCAAATTGCTAAACTGGTGGAAGGATTTTCACTCCAGTGATCAGACGCTCATCAGGAAATATCTAGGAAATCTACCTTCTCTCGTGGAAATTCAACCCAATAACAAAATCATAGAAGCTGCCACTCTATTCTGGGATTGTGATAGGTCTGTGTTACGCTTTGGAGACATTGAGATGACACCCGTGCTTGAGGAAATAGGAGGACTGGCTGGAATACCTTCGGAAATGCCGGGTTTGTTAATGCCGAAAAGGATGACACCCCTTTGACTACTTGTACGAAAGGTACGGTCACAGCAAATCTTACCGTACTTATCCTGACGTGTTCGCCCTTACATCATTGGGGCATATTCACCGAAAGGTCTTTGTATTCATGTTCTGTTTTTTGGGGATGATAGTGTTTCATATGAAGAAAGCAAGAATCCATACCAGGCTAGCTATGGTCACCAAAACTCTAATGGAAGGAATTGACGGACAACCATTCAGTCCTGTGCCAATGATCATTGCAGAAATATACTGAGCCCTAGAAAGGTGTCAACAGGGATCCAAACATTTCGAGGGTTGTAATCTGCTACTTCAACTTTGGCTCATGGAACATCTCCAAAAGGGTTAATACCAACAAGAAATCCATCGAAGGGACAGGGATGATCATGTTGCTTTTCATCATCCGAAGCGAATGAAATACATGCCCAACATGTTCGCCCAACCGGAAAATGCTAGAGAATGGGTCGAACTCTTTGATAATCTGACTGAGGACGGAGTGCAATGGATGTTTGAGTGCTTCCCTACTGAAGAATTCATCGTTCGATCCAGGGATGCGTCATTTCTGATACTGATCGGTTTGAGGGGGACCTACCCTTATGTCCCTCTCCGAGTTATGAGACAGGCTGGCAGGAAGCAAGTTAAACCAAGGTCGACAAGATGAGTCACTTCCGGGCTGACTTCCAAAATGACGACAGTCCGTACAGGTGCCAGGCTCAGCATATGTGGCACTACAAAATTGTTTTGGGAAAAGACACCATCGAACCAGATCGCTACCATGCTGGTTGTACCCCACACTATTCGGGCTGGCTGGAAGACAATTACAACGGTTTGGGTCAACCCGGGTTTGTTCGAAGTCACAGGATTATCGATGAAAAGGCTGAGGCACAAGTAAAGTACAACCAACTGCGCAAGAGGATGCGGGAATATAAAAATAAGCACTGGGAAATACAAGAAGTCAATCAAAAACTAATTGAAGAATGGAAGTATATGGCTGTCAGCGCCAACAAACGACTGGTCTGTTTAGAGCTAGGTATAGTGGAACTGGAAAGGAAGTTTCTGAAGAGGATCGAGGATTGCCAGAATGCTGAAGGAAACGAGGGCGGGCACCTAGCTAGAGCCTACCTGTTGCTAGGACTTCGCAAGCTGGTGAAGCTGTTCGATGGAGCAAACAATGCCGAGTTTGGGGAAGGTCCTTCTGGGACCAAATAGATAGGAGTTTTCATTTCTGCTTTATAAAATGTAATAAGGCCTATGGCCACTAGTGACATTTTTATATCCTGTTATTTAGTGTCGTTTTGGGATTCGTCTACATTTATCAATAAAATGAGGCATTTAGCATTCTAAGTTCTCCAAATTAACTTGTCGCTAGGCCTACCTCGGGCACAACGAGGTCCCCAAAATTAGGACGCTTTTTATATTTCCTTCACTACGTGTTTAAATATTACAACATTTTTTCCTTCCATATGATCCTTACTGACTTGTCACCCTTTTATTTTTTACCTTTTTGATTATTCCCCTCCCCAAAGGTTAGTTCGTGAACTCTGGCAACATCAGCGTATTTCACAAGATCCAGGGGCCCTCCACATACTCCTCCTCCCAGTCCTGTCAGACACAAAAGCAAAAGGAGAATGGAATATTCAAACAACTCAGCTGAACGGGTAGAGGTCACTCGTGGTGCTCTGGTCCCCAAGGAAAATGCCTCTCAACTAGAACAAAAACTGTTGAAGTTCCAAGAAGAACTTGATCAAGTCCGGAATTTGGCAAGTCTGTCATTTTCCCTCACCACTCCAGAAGTTACTTTCCCAAATACTCAGAGTCCCATACCTCCGCAAAACATCCCAAAGCAACCCGCTCCTTACCACCACTGCGATACTTGCCACACTCCCAATAATACTCCACTACTCATCCCGAAACCGTTGAACTCCACAAATGACCACGACCACACCAAACACAACACCCCCATCTACGTGGAGACTGTGCCACACTCCACCCAGCCCATCTCAAGCACACCCGAGTCCAATGATAAGGACTCGCTCATCAGAAATTTGGCCGAAGAGCTTAAAAGGTTGACCACCAGAATTCAAGGCATTGAAGAAAGTAAGGGAATTGAGGGGCTAAACTATGAAGATCTATGCATACAGTCCGATGTCGAACTGCCTGAGGGGTACAAACCTCCCAAGTTCGAAATGTTTTCAAGGAGTTGAAGAAAGTAAGGGAATTGAGGGGCTAAACTATGAAGATCTATGCATACAGCCCGATGTCGAACTGCCTGAGGGGTACAAACCTCCCAAGTTCGAAATGTTTGATGGTACAGGTGATCCCAGGGTTCACTTGAGAACATACTACGACAAGCTGGTCGGAGTAGGAAGAGACGAGAAGATCCGCATGAAGCTTTTCATGAGGAGCCTGAAAGGAGATGCTCTATCTTGGTACATTAGCCAAGACCCAAAGAAGTGGTCGAACTGGGTAAGTATGGCGTCCGACTTCATGGATAGATTCAGGTTCAATATGGAAAATGCACCAGATGTGTTTTACATTCAGAATTTAAAGAAGAAACCCATAGAAACATTCCGCGAGTATGCCACTCATTGGAGATCATAGGCTGCTAAGGTCCGACCTAGTTTAGAGGAAAAACAAATGAACAAGTTTTTCGTCCGGGCTCAGGATCCGCAATACTATGAAAGACTGATGCTGATCAAGAATCATAAATTTTCTGACATCATCAAGCTAGGAGAAAGGATCGAGGAAGGTATCAAGAGTGGTATGGTTACGAACTTTGAAGCCTTGCAGGCTACCAATAAGGCTCTACAGTCTGGTGGTGCGTCCAAGAAAAGTGACGTAGGTGCCATAATGGTTGCACAGAGAACCAAATCACCTGTCAAATACCAAACTTATCCAACACCTCCACTTACATATCAGCCTACCCCAAATTACCAAACACCCACACCTTCCTACCAAACTCCGCCGCCTACTTATCAATCACCTCCACCTCCTACATACCAACCTGCTTCACCCAGATGTTCCCAGCCCGCACATGTTTACCAAGCATACAACACTCAACAATCCCACTATCAATCACCTCCCCCTCGTCAAAACTTTCCTAGACCCCGACCAAATTTTGACTGCAGACCTCCCAAACAGTATACCGCCATTGCCGAACCAATTGACCAGCTGTACGAAAGGCTCAAAGCTGCTGGTTATGTCACCCCTATCCCTGTTATAACCCCTGAAAATCCTTCCCAATGGGTCAACCCAAATAAAACCTGTACATACCATTCTAGCATGAAAGGGAATACCATTGATGAATGTCGCTCTTTGAAGGATAAGATCCAGACTTTGATTGACAACAAGATCATCGTAGCAAAGGAGCCTGCTTTGAATGTCCACAATAACCCTCTACCAGACCACAAGGGGGGAGGTGTTCACATGATTGAAATAGAGGATGATTGGGATCCCAAAGGATCAATCGGCTTGATCGCAGAAGGTGACGATCCAAAGAAACCAACAGTCACCCTTAATCCGATTGTAGTCCAGATTCAGCCTTCTGGAGATGCCGAGGTGAACATGTCCATTCCACTTGAGTTTGAAAAACCATCCTCTGCGAAGATGTCAATTGAGGTCGAGTTTGGGTCCCCAAAGGCGCCTGTACCATTCGAAGTTGCCGTATTACCTTCCAAAGCAAGGGTGCCCATTCCGGTAGCAATGACAGTCGTAACACCATTCCACACAAAAGCCATACCATGGGACTACACAGCCAAGGCAAGAAGGAAAGGGAAAGCCATGTTCGGGGAAGCAGTTGCGGCATAAGGTATGACAAGAACCGGCAGGGTTTATACCCCGGAACACTTGGCTGAGTCGAGTAAGCAGACCTCTGGTCGACAAGCCATCACTGAAACTGGGCCCGATTATCTCTAGAGAAAGATACAAGCAAAGGAATACTCAGTCATTGATCAGCTAAACAAAACACCGGCACAGATTTCTATCCTTGCTTTGCTACAGAGTTCCGATGCACACAAGAATGCCTTGTTAAGAGTGTTGAGTGAGGCATATGTACCAAGCAACATCACTGGAGGAGAAATGGCAAACATGGTAGGCCAGGTATTGGAAAGTCACAAGATCACTTTTCACGAAGATGAGCTGCTACCAGAAGGGTTGAGTCACAACAAGGCATTGCACATCACCGTGCAGTGCGAAGATTATTTTATCACCAGAATTTTGGTCGATGGGGGGTCCAGCCTCAACATTTGTCCGTTGGTAACACTCAGGACGCTGGGAAAAGGGTTGCATGAAATCAAGGATGGGGCCATCAACATTAAAGCTTTCGACGGTTCTCAAAGGTCTACTATTGGGGAGATTAGCTTATGTTTGCAAAACGGGCCTACCTGGTTCGATGTTGATTTTCAAGTAATAGACGTGTCGGCGTCCTACAGCCTACTATTGGGACGGCCGTGGATTCATGTCGCTGGGGCCGTGGCATCAACACTACATCAGGCAGTGAGGTTTGAGTGGAATCACCAGGAGGTGATCATTCACGGCGACCGTAGCAATCCCATATACAGTCGCCAGACCATCCTAGCGATCGGAGGAAAAAGAAAGATAGGTGGAGAAACTTACCACCACATCGAACGAGTTAACGCCGTCGATAAGGATAAGTGGTGGGATAACAAAACTGAAAGCATACTGAACTGGAGAGGGTATGAACCTGGCAAGGGACTTGGCAAAAATCTCCAAGGAATCGCTAAGCCCATCAAGCTCAAGAAACACGGCACCACCTTCGCATTGGGGTATGAGTATACCTGGAAAGAATTCAATGAATGGTCACCACCCTGGCGCGGTCCCTACTATCCATGGGAGCAGCCGATACCCCGTTTGGAGCAGACCTTCCAACCGGCCGAGGTCATCTATGGGTCAAAAGAAGAAGAAGCCCTAGCAGCAATGAGGAATTTGTTCCTAGAAGACGATGATATGGACTGCTGTGTCGTTCTCGAGGAGGAGGGGGAGGAAGGCCCTTCCATACATGCGGTAAGCAGAGGAGCATGCCTCAATAACTGGACCGTCAGAACCACCAGAGCCCGGCGTGCCTCGGGGTAGCAAGGCTGAACAAGCACCATGCACTATTTTATTTTACTAGTTTACTTTCCTTTCGCATTTTATTTTTTGCATGAAAAGAGCTCCAATGTTCAAACAATTTATGGAATTTATCAAAGCATTTCAATTTTCTTATAAATCTTACTCTTATTATTTTCTCTCATTACTTTACATATACAGCATTACTATTACTTATCTTGATGAACCAATGACTGTGACATGCAACGAGACAACGCAACAAACGGACATAGATTCAGAGGAAGAAGACATACCGGAAGAAATTGTTAAAGAAGTTGAGAATTTCGAAAATAGGCCTAAGTCCAACCTGGACGAGACTAAGATTGTTAACCTGGGAGATGCAGAAAACATCAAAGAAACACGAATCAGCGTTCATTTGTCACCATCAGAGAAGGAAGAGTATACAGAGTTTCTAAGAGAGTATGAAGACATATTCGCCTGGTCGTACGACGACATGACTGGTCTAAGTACATCTATTGTGGCTCACAAATTGCCGACTGATCCGTCCTGTCCGCCAGTAAAATAGAAGCTCAGAAAATTCAAGCCAGATATGAGTTTGAAAATCAAGAAAGAGGTCACTAAGCAGGTCAAAGCTAAGGTTCTCAGGGTAGTAGAGTATCCAACATGGTTAGCCAACATTGTGCCAGTACCGAAGAAGGACGGGAAGGTCAGAGTCTGTGTCGACTACCGGGATCTCAACCGGGACATTCCGAACGACGACTTCCCTTTGCCAAATATATACATCTTGATTGACAATTGCGCCAGGCACGAGTTGCAATCATTTGTAGATTGTTTTGCTGGGTATCATCAGATCTGGATGGATGAAGAAGATGTTGAGAAAATGACTTTCATTACGCCGTGGGGAATGTACTGCTATAAAATGATGCCATTTGGGTTAAGAATGCAGGAGCCACCTACATGAGGGCCATGACCACCATTTTTCATGACATGATACACAAGGAGATCGAAGTATATGTAGACGACATCATCATCAAGTCCAAGATAGCCGCTGATCACATGGAAGATTTGAGGAAGTTCTTCAATAGATTGAGAATGTACAACTTGAAGATGAATCCCGCGAAATGCGCATTTGGGGGTTCCTGCCAAAAAACTACTTAGGTTCATCGTGAGTCGCCGAGGGATAGAATTGGATCCATCAAAGGTCAAAGCTATGCAAGAATTGCCACCGCCAAAGAATAAGAAAGAAGTAATGAGTTTCTTGGGGAGACTTAACTACATCAGCCGGTTCATAGCACAATCTACCGTTATCTGTGAGCCAATCTTCAAGATGTTGAAGAAGGACGCCGCTACCAAATGGACTAATGATTGCCAAAGGGTCTTCGACAGGATTAAGGAGTACTTGTCAACACCGCCAGTTTTGGTCCCGCCCGAGCCAGGTAGACCCCTACTGCTCTACCTTGCGGTATTGGATGGAGCGTTTGGTTGTGTTCTGGGGTAGCATGATGAAACGGGGAGAAAAGAGCAGGCCATCTATTATCTCAGCAAGAAGTTCACCCCGTACGAAGCCCGGTATTCTCTATTAGAACGCACCTGCTGTGCTTTGACTTGGGTAGCTCAGAAGTTGAGGCACTATTTCTGTGCCTATACTACATATCTCATATCAAGGATGGATCCATTGAAGTACATCTTTCAGAAGCCCATGCCCACTGGCAAGCTAGCCAAGTGGCAAATCCTGCTGAGTGAATTCAATATTGTCTACGTGACCCAGAAAGCAATCAAAGGACAAGCACTAGCAGACCACCTTGCTGAAAACCCTGTGGACGGATACGAACCCCTGAAAACGTATTTTCCTGACGAAGAGGTATCATTCATTGGAGAAGACATCGTAGAGTCCTATGATGGTTGGAGGATGTTTTTCGACGGAGCAGCAAATTTCAAAGGAGTTGGCATAGGAGCAGTCCTAGTATCAGAAACTGGCCAACATTATCCGGTGTCCGCCAAGCTCAGGTTCCCCTGCACTAACAATATGGTCGAGTACGAAGCCTGCATCTTGGGGATCAAGATGGCCATTGACATGAACATCCAAGAGTTGCTAGTGATTGGAGATTCAGACTTGCTTATACATCAGGTCCGAGAAGAATGGGCAACCAAGAACTCCAAGATACTCCCATACCTACATCATGTACAGGAGTTGAGGAAAAGGTTCACAAAGACGGAATTCCAACATGTTCCCAGAGTCCAGAATGAGTTCGCCGATGCATTGGCTACCCTGGCCTCTATGATACAACATCCAGATAAGAACTTCATTGATCCTATTCCCATGAAGATCTATGATCAGCCAGCTTAGTGTGCTCATGTCGAAGAGGAAGCAGATGGAAAACCTTGGTTTCATGATATCAAGGAATATCTGGCAAAAGGAGAATATCCCGAGCTCGCAAATGCTACTCAGAAGCGCACACTCCGGAGACTATCTAACAACTTCTTTCATAGCGGAGGAATCCTGTATAGGAGGACTACGGATTTGGGATTACTAAGGTGTGTCGGCGCAAGAGAAGCATCCAGACTACTAGAAGAAATACATGCCGGGACCTGTGGACCACATATGAACGGTTTTGTCTTAGCCAAGAAGATACTCCGGGCAGGTTATTTTTAGATGACGATGGAGATGGACTGCATCCAGTATGTCCGAAAGTGCCACCGCTGTCAGATACATGCCGACATGATAAAGGTACCTCCCAATGAGCTTAATGCAACGAGCTCACCATGGCCTTTCGCCGCTTGGGGAATGGATGTTATTGGACCAATCGAGCCTGCCGCATCTAACGGACACAGGTTTATCCTAGTGGCAATTAACTATTTCACCAAATGGGTTGAAGCAGCATCTTACAGAGCAGTGACTAAGAAAGTCATGGCAGACTTCGTCCGTGACCGTATTGTTTGTCGATTTGGGATTCCAAGATCAATCATTACTGACAATGGTTCCAACCTCAACAGTGACTTGATGAAGGCTATGTGTGAAACCTTCAAGATCAAACACAAGAATTCCACAGCTTACAGGCCTCAGAAGAATGGAGCCGTGGAAGCCGCCAATAAGAATATCAAGAAGATACTAAGGAAGATGATAGAAAAGCAAAAGTAGTGGCATGAGAAGTTATCATTTGCTTTATTGGGGTACCACACCACAGTCCGCACATCAACTGGGGCAACCCCCTATATGCTGGTTTATGGCACAGAAGCGGTCATTCCCACCGAGGTAGAAATTCCCTCCCTAAGGATCATACAGGAAGCTGAGCTCGACGATGCAGAGTGGGTAAAAGGTCGTTACGAGCAGTTGGCTCTTATAGATGAAAAAAGAATGAATGCAGTTTGCCATGGTCAGCTTTATCAGAACAGAATGTCCAGAGCTTTCAACAAGAGAGTCAAACGAATACGGTTCACACCGGGGCAGCTGGTGTTAAAGAAGATTTTTCCACATAAAGATGAAGCCAAAGGGAAATTCTCTCCCAATTGGCAGGGTCCATATATGGTTCACCGGGTTCTAACAGGAGGAGCCCTCATACTTGCAGAAATGGAAGGAGAAGTTTGGCCAAAGCCGATAAATTCAGATGCAGTCAAGCAATACTATGTGTAACCATTTATGATTTCCTTATGTAATTTGAACTACGTCTGACCTTGATTCCCGTTTAAGAGGG